>NW_027522567.1:0-99006 GCF_052094955.1 Ictidomys tridecemlineatus
TCCTGTAACAGTCCTTCACCTCAGTCTCAAAACTATGCTCTCTGCAACAGTCCTTCTATACCCCACTCTCCAACATCTGGTCTCTGCAACAGTCCTTATGCATTACAGTCTGAAAACTCTGCTGTCTGCAACGAATCTCCTGCACCCCAGTCTCCTAACTCAGGTGTCTCTTAAAATTCTTCTGCACCTCAGTCTCCAACCTCTGCTCTCTGTAAGATCCATCTCAACTCGAGTCTCTTACCTCTGCTCTCTGTAACAGTTCTTCTACACTTCAGTCTCCAACATGTGCTCTATGCAACAGTTCTTCTGCACCCCAGTCTCCAACATCTGCTCTCTGTAACAGTCTTTCTGCACCTCAGTCTCCAAATTCTGCTCTATGCAACAACCTTCTGCACCCCAGTCTCAAAACTCTGCTTTCTGTGTAAGTCCTTCTTAACCAGAGTTTCCAACATCTGCTCTCTGTAACAGTCCTTCTGCAACTCTGTCTCCAATCTCTGAACTCTGCATCCTTACTTGTGAACCCCATTCCTTAACCTCTGGTCTCTGTAACAGTCCTTCTGCACCCCATTCTCTAAACTCTAGTCTCTGCAACAGTCCTTCTGTAACACATTCTCCAACCTCTGCTCTCTGTAACGGTCCTTCTGCACCCCAGTCTCAACCTCTGCTTTCTGTATCAGTTATTCTGCACCCCAGTCTCCAAACTTTGCTCTCTGTAACATTCTTTCTGCACCTCAGTCTCCGACGTCTTCTCTCTGCGACAGTTCTTCTGCACCCCAGTCTCCAAACTCTGCTCTCTGCAACAGTTCTTCTGAACCCCAGTCTCCAACATCTGCACTCTGAAAAAATTCGTCTATAAACCATTCTCCAACCTCTGCTTTCTGTAACAGTTCTCCTGTATTGCAGTCTCCGAACTCTGCTCTCTGCAATGGTCCTTCTGCACCCTAGTCTCCAAACTCTGCTTTCTGTATAAGTCCTTCTGAACCCCAGTCTCCAACCTATGCTCTCTGTAACAGTCCTTCTGCACTTCAGTATCCAAATTCTGCTCTCTGCAACAGTTTTTCTGCACCCCAGTCTCCAACCTCTGTAATTTCCAACAGTCCCTCTGCAACTCAGTCTGAAAACTCGGTTCTCTGCAACGATCCTTCTGCATCCCAGTCTCCAAAATCTGCTCTCTGTAACAGTCCTGGCCACCTCAGTCTCCAACCTGTGCTCTATGTAAGATCCTTCTGCAACCCTGTCTCCAAACTCTGCTCTTTGTAATAGTCCTTCTGCACCCCAGTCTAAATCCTCTGCTCTGTGTAACAGTTCGTCTGAACCGCAGTCTCCAACATCTGCTCTATGAAAGATCCTTCTGCACCCCAGTCTCCAAACTCTGACTCCGTAACAGTCCTTCTTCACCGAAGTCTCCAAACTTTGCTCTCTGTAACAGTCCTTCTGCAACTCAGTCTACAAACCCTGCTCTCTTCAAAAGTCCTTCTGCATCCCAGTCTTCATCCTCTGCTCTCTGCAAAAGTCCTTGTGCACCCCAGTCTCCAACATTTGATCTATGCAACAGTCCTTCTCCACCCCAGTCTCCAAACTCTGCTCTCTATAACAGTCCTTCTGTACTGCATTCTACAACCTCTGCTCTGTGTAAGGGTACTTCTACACCCGAATCTCCAACCTCTGCTTTCTGTATCAGTCCTTCTGCACCCCAGTCTCCAACCTGTGCTCTGTGTAAGTGTCCCTCTGGAACTTAGTCTTCAACCTCTGCTCTCTGCTACTGTCTTTCTAGACCCCAGTCTCCAAATTTTGCTCTCTGTAACAGTCTTTTTGCACCTCAGTCTCAAAACTCTGCTCTCTGCAACGATCCTTCCGCACACCAGTCTCCAACGTCTCCTCTCCTCAACAGTCCTTCTGCAACTCAGTCTCCAAATTCTGCTCTCTGCAACAGTTCTTCTACACCCCAGTCTTCAACCTCTTCTCTGTGTAACAGTCCTTCTGCACCCCAGTCTCAAACCTCTGCTCTCTGTAAAAATCCTTCTGCACCCCAGTCTCCAACCTCTTCTCTCCTTAACAGTTTTTCTGCACCATATTCTCCAAACTCTGCTCTCTGTTACAGTCTTTCTATACTGCAGTCTCCAACCTCTGCTCTATCTAAAGGTCCCATTACCCCAATTTCCAAACTCTGCTATCTGTAACAGTCCTTCTGCACCTCAGTCACCAAACTCTACTCTTTGTAACAGTCCTGATGCACCTCAGTCTCCAACCTCTGCTCTCTGTTACAGTCCTTCTGCACCTTAGTCTGAAACCTCTGCTCTCTGCAGGATCCTTCTGCACCCCAGTATCCAATCACTGCTCTCTGTAATATTCATCCTGCCCCACAGTCACCAACCACTGCTCTCTGTAAGATACTTCTGCAAACCAGACTCAAAACTCTGCTCTCTATAACAGTCCTTCTGAAACCCAGTCTCCATCCACTGCTCTCTGTTGCATGCGTTATGCACCCCAGTCTCCAAACTCTGCTCTCTTAAACAGTCCTTCTGCACGGCAGTCTGCAACCTCTGCTCTCTGTAACGGTCCTTCTGCACCCCAGTCTCACACCTCTGCTTTCTGTATCATAATTCTTCACCTGAGAATCCAACGTCTGCTCAGTGTAACAGTCCTTCTGTATCTCAGTCTCCAACCTCTGCTCTCTGCAACAGTTTTTCTGCACCACAGTCTCCAACCTCTTCTTTCTGCAACATTCCTTCTGCACCCCAGTCTCCAACCTGTGCTCTCTGTAACAGTCCTTCTGCACCGCAGTCTCCCACCTCTTCTCTCTGTAACGATCCTTCTGCAGCCCAGGCTTCACCTCTAATGTCTTCAATGATTATTCTGCACCCCAGGCTTCAAACTCTGCTCTCTGTAATAGTCTTTCTGTACTGCAGTCTCCAACCTCTTTTCTCTCTAACGGTCATTCTGCACCCCAGTTTCCAAATGCTTCTTTGTGTATCAGTTATTCTGCACCCCAGTCTCCAACCAGTGCTCTCTGTATAAGTCCTTCTGCACCTCAGTCTCCAACGTCTGCTTTCTGCAACAGTCCTTCTATATCCCAGTCTTCAACCTCTGTGCTCTGCAATGATTCTTCTGAACCACAGTCTCCAATGTCTGTTCTCTTCAACAGTCTTTCTGACCCCAGTCTCCAGCCTCTGCACTTTGTAAGATCATTCTGCACCTAAGTTTCCAAACTCTGCTCTTTGTGACATTCTTTCTGAACACCAGTCTCCAGCCTCTGCTCTTTGTAACAGTACTTCTGCACCACAGTCTCCAGTCTCTGCTCACTGCAACATTTCCTCTGCACACCACTCTCCAAACTGTGCTCTCTGTAACTGTTTTTCTTACCCCAGTCTCCAACATCTGCTCTCTGTAACGATCTTTCTGCACCTCAATCTTCAACTTCTGCTCTCTGCAACGATCCTTCTGAACCTCAGTTTGCAACCTCTGCTCTCTGCAACGATCCTTCTGCACCCCAGTTTCCAAACTCTGCTCTCTGTAACAGTCCTGTTCCACCTCAGTCTCCAACCTGTGCTCTCTGTAAGATCCTTCTGCAACCCTGTCTCCAAACTCTGCTTTTTGTAACAGTCCTTCTGCACCCCAGTCTCAAACCTCTGCTCTGTGTAACAGTTCGTCTGAACCGCAGTCTCCAACATCTGATCTATGAAAGATCCTTCTGCACCCCAGTCTCCAAAATCCGATCTCCGTAACAGTCCTTCTTCAACCGAGTCTCCAACATTTGCTCTCTGTAACAATCCTTCTGCACCTCAGTCGCCAACATCTGCTCTCTGCAACGGTTATTCTGCACCCCATTCTCCAACCTGTGTTGTTTACTAGAGTACTTGAACATGTCAGTCTCCAACCTCTGCTCGCTGCTAAAATCCTTCTGCACCCCAGTCTCTAACCATTGCTCTTGGTAACATTTCTTCTGCACCTCAGTCTCCAAACTCTGATCTATGTAAGTTCCTTCTGCCACCCAGTCTCCAAACTCTGCTCTCTGTAACAGTCCTTCTGCACCCCAGTCTTTAACCTCTGCTCTGTGCACCAGTTCGTCTGCACCCCACTCTCCAGGCTCTGCTCTCTGTAAGATCCTTCTGCATACCAATCTACAAACTCTGATCTCTGTAACAGTCCTTCTTCACCCCAGGCTCCAACCTCTTCTCCCTGCAACAATCCTTCTGCACCCCAGTCTCCAACTTCTGCTCTCTGCAATACAGTTCTTCTTCACCCCAGTCTTTAACATCTACTCTCTGAAACAGTCCTTCTGCATCACATTCTCCAACCTCTGCTCTCTGCAACAGTCCTTCTGTACCCTGGTCTCCACGCTCTGCTCTCTGTAACAGTCCTTCTGTACTGCAGACTCCAACCTCTGCTCTCTGTAAGGTTCATTCTAGACCCAAGTCTTCAACCTCTGCTTTCTGTATCAGTCCTTCTGCACCCCAGACTTCAACCTCTGCTCTCTGTAACAGTCCTTCTACACTCCAGTCTTCAATCTCTGCTCTGTGTAACAGTCCTTCTGCAACCCAGTTTCCAATCGTTGCTCTCTGCTACGATCCTTCTGCATCCCAGTCTCCAACATCGGCTTTCTGCAACCGTTCTTCTGCACCCATGTCTTCGACCTCTGCTCTCTGAAAGGATCCTTCTGCACACCAGTCTCCATCCTCTGCTCTCTGCAATAATCCTACTGCACCCCAGTCGCCACCCTCTGCTCTCTGTAACAATCCTTCTGCACTGCAGTCTCCAAACTCTACTCTACGAAATATTCTTCTGCAACCCATTTTCCAAACTGTGCTCTCTGTAACAGCCCTTCTGTATGCAGTCTCCAACCTCTGCTCTCTTTAAAAGGCCTTCTGAACCCCAGTCTCCAAACTCTGCTATCTCTATCAGTCCTTCTGCACCCCAGTCTCCAAACTCTGCTCTCTGTAACAGTCTTTCTGCATCTCAGTCTCCTACCTCTGCTCTCTGCAACAGTTCTTCTGCACTCCAGTCTCCAACATCTGCACTCTGAAACAGTTCTTCTCCACTGCAGTCTCCAACCTCTGCTCTCTTTAACAGTCCTCCTGTATTGCAGTCTCCATATTCTGCTCTCTGTAATGGTCCTTCTGCACCTCATTCTCCAAACTCTGCTTTCTGTATCAGTCATTCTGCACCCCAGTCTCCAACCTCTGCTATCTGAAACAGTCCTTCTGCACCTCAGTCTCCAAATTCTATTCTCTGCAAAAATCCTTCTGCACCCAAGTCTCCAACACCTGCTTGCTGCAACAGTCCTTCTTCACCCCAGTTTCCAACCTCTGCTATCTGCAAAAGTCCTTCTGCACCCCAGTCTCCAATCTCTGCTCTCTGTAACACTCCTTCTGCACCCACGTCTCCAACCTCTGCTCTCTGCAACAGTCCTTCTACACCCCAGTCTTCAACCTCTGCTCTGTTTAACAGTCTTTCTGCAACCCAGTCTCCAACCTCTTCTTACTGTAACAGTCTTTCTGCACCATATTCTCCAACCTCTGCTCTCTGTTTCAGTCTTTGTATACCGCAGTCTCCAACTTCTACTCTCTGTAACGGTCCCTGTGCACCCCAATTTCTAACCTCTGCCTTCTGTAACAGACATTCTGTACCTCAGTCACCAAACTCTGCTCTCTGTAACTGTCCTTCTGCACCTCAGTCTTCAACGTCTGCTTTCTGTAACAGTATTTCTGCACCTCAGTCTGAATCCGATGCTCTCTGCATGATCCTTCTGCACCCCAGTCTACAACCACTGCTCTCTGTAACAGTCGTCCTGCACCTCAGCCCAAAACCCCTGCTCTCTAATATCCTTCTGCAACCTCTGCTCTCTATAACGATTCTTCTGCAGCCCAGTCTCCACCCATGCTCTCTGCAATGATTCTTCTGCAACTCAGTCTACATACTCTGCTCTGTGTAACAGTCCTTCTGTACCCCAGGATCCAACATTTGCTCTCTGCAATATTTCTTCTACACCCAGGTCTCCAAACTGCGCTCTCTGTAACTGTCCTTCTGCAACTCAGTCTGAAAACGCTGCTTTCTGCAACAATTCTTCTGCACCCCAGTCTGTAACCTCTGTTCTTGTAACACTCCTTTTGCACCTCTGACTCCAAAAGGCTCTCGGTAAGTTCCTTCTGCAACCCTGTCTCGAAACTGTGCTATATATAACAGTCTTTCTACAACCTAGTCTACAACCTCTGTTCTCTGCAACAGTCCTACTGCACCCCAGTCTCCAACCTCTACTCTTGGTAAGATATTTCTGCACCTCAGTCTCCAATCTCTGCTCTCTGTAACAGTCCTTTTGTACCCCAGTCTCCAAACTCTGCTCTCTGCTACAGTCCTTCTGCACCCAGGTCTCCAACCTCTACGCTCTGTAAGATCCATCTTCACCGCAGTCTCCAAACTCTGCTCTCTGTAACAGTCCTTCTGCACCCCAGAATCCAACCTCTGCTCTGTGCAACAGTCCTACTGCAACCCAGTCTCCAACCTCTACTCTCTGTAAGATCCTTCTGCACGGCAGTCTCCAAACTCTATTCTCTGCAATAGTCGTTCTGCACCCCAGTATCCAACCTGTGCTCTCTGGAAAAGTCCTTCTGTATTGCAGTCTCCAAACTCTACTGTCTGTAATGGTCCTTCTTCAGTCCAGTCTCCAAACTCTGCTTTGTTTATCAGTCCTTCTGCACCCCAGTCTCCAACCTCTGCTCTCTGTATCAGTCCTTTTGCACCTATATCTCCAACCTCTACTCTCTGCAACAGTCCTGCTTCATCCCTGTCTCCAACCTCTGCTCTCTGCAATATTTCTTCTACACTCAGATCTCCAAACTGTGCTATCTGTAACTGTCATTCTGCACCCCAGTCTACAACCTCTGCTCTCTGTAACGATCCTTCTGCCCCTGAGTATCCAACCTCTGCTCTCTTAAATGATCCTTCTGCACCTCAGTTTCCAACCTCTGCTCTCTGCAACGATCCTTCTGTACCCCAGTCTCCAACATCTGCTCTCTGTAACAGTCCTTCTGCACCTCAGTATCCAACCTCTGCTCTCTGTACCAATACTTCTGTACCTCAGTCTTCAACCTCTGCTCTTCATAACAGTCCTTCTGTACCTTAATCACCAACATCTTCTCTCTGTAACAGGCCTTATGCACCCCAGTCTTCAAACTCTGCTCTCTGTAACAGTTCTTCTGCACCCCAGTCTCGAACCTCTGCTCTCTGGGACAGTCCTTCTGCACCCGACTCTCCAAACTCTGCTCTGTGTAACAATCCTTCTGCACCCCAGTCTCCAACCTCTGCTCTCTGTGCAGTTCTTCTGCACCACAATCTCCAACCTCTGCTCTCTGTAATGGAACTTCTGCAACCCAGTCTCCCACCTCTTCTCTCTGCAAAGATCCTTCTGCACCTCAGTCTCCAACCTCTGCTCTCTGCAACAGTCCTTTTGCACTCCAGTCTCCAATTTGTGCTCTTGTAAGATCCTTCGGCATCCCAGTCTCCAGCATCTGCTCTCTGTAACAGTCCTTCTGCACCCCAGTATCTAACATCTGCTCACAGCAACGATCCTTCTTCTCAACAGGCGCCAACCTCTGCTCTCTGCAATTGTCTTTCTGCACCCCAGTCTCCAAACTCTGCTCTCTGTAACAGTCCTTCTGTACCGCAGTCTCCAAACTCTTCTCTCTGTAACGGTCCTTCTGAACCCCAATTGCCAACCTCTTCTTTCTGTAACATTCCTTCTGCAAATCAGACTCAAATCTCTGCTCTTTGTAACTTTCCTTATGAACCTCAGTCTGAAACCTCTGCTCTCTGTAATGGTCCTTCTGCACCTCAGTCTCCAACCTCTACTCTCTGTAACAGGTCTTCTGCAACCCAGTCTCCAAACTCTGCTCTGTAACAGGACTTCTGCACCCCAGTCTCAGAACACTTCTCTATGCAACGATCCTTCTGCAACTCAGTCTTTAACCTCTGTTCTCTGCAACAGTCCTTCTGCACCCCAGGCTTCAAACTCTGCTCTCTGTAATAGTCTTTCTGTACTGCAGTCTCCAACCTCTTTTCTCTCTAACGGTCATTCTGCACCCCAGTTTCCAAATGCTTCTTTGTGTATCAGTTATTCTGCACCCCAGTCTCCAACCAGTGCTCTCTGTATAAGTCCTTCTGCACCTCAGTCTCCAACGTCTGCTTTCTGCAACAGTCCTTCTATATCCCAGTCTTCAACCTCTGTGCTCTGCAATGATTCTTCTGAACCACAGTCTCCAATGTCTGTTCTCTTCAACAGTCTTTCTGACCCCAGTCTCCAGCCTCTGCACTTTGTAAGATCATTCTGCACCTAAGTTTCCAAACTCTGCTCTTTGTGACATTCTTTCTGAACACCAGTCTCCAGCCTCTGCTCTTTGTAACAGTACTTCTGCACCACAGTCTCCAGTCTCTGCTCACTGCAACATTTCCTCTGCACACCACTCTCCAAACTGTGCTCTCTGTAACTGTTTTTCTTACCCCAGTCTCCAACATCTGCTCTCTGTAACGATCTTTCTGCACCTCAATCTTCAACTTCTGCTCTCTGCAACGATCCTTCTGAACCTCAGTTTGCAACCTCTGCTCTCTGCAACGATCCTTCTGCACCCCAGTTTCCAAACTCTGCTCACAGTAACAGTCCTTCTACACCTCTGTCTCCAACCTCTCCTCTCTATACGAATCCTTCTGCACCTCAGTATCCAACGTCTGCTCTCTTTAACAGTCCTTCTGTACCTCAGTCTCCAAACTCTGCTCTCTGTAACAGGCTTTCTGCACCCCAGTCTCTAAACTTTGCTCTCTGTAACAGTTCTTCTGCACCCCAATCTCGAACCTCTGCTCTCTGTAACAGTACTTCTGCAACCCAGTCCCCAACCTCTTCTCTCTGCAACAATCCTTCTGCACCTCAGTCTCCAACATCTGCTCTCTGCAACAGTCCTTCTGCACGTTAGTCTCCAGACTCTGCTCTCTTTCAGATCCTTTTGCATTCATTTCTCCAACCTCTTCTCTCTGTAACAGTCCTTCTGCACCCAAGTATCCAAACTCTGCTCTCTGTAAAATTCCTTTGCACCTCCGTCTCCAACAATTGCACTCTTTAATGGTCTTTCTGTACCCCAGTCTCTGACCTCTGTTTTTTGTAACAATCCTTCTGTACCTCAGTCTCCAACATCTGCTCTCTGTAACAACCCTTCTGCATCCTTCTGCTCCCTACAACGGTCCTTCTGCACCAAAGTCTCCAAACTCTGCTCTCTATAACAGTCCTTCTATACCGCAGTCTCCAAACTCTTCTCTCTATAACGGTCCTTCTGCAACCCAATTGCCAACATCTGCTTTCTGTAACAGTCCTTCTGCACCTCAGATTCCAACCTCTGCTCTATGTAACAGTCTTTCTAAGCCTCAGTCTGAAACCTCTGCTCTCCGCAACGATCCTTCTGCACCCCAGTCTCAGACCTCTGCTCTGTTTAACATGTCTTCTGCACCCCAGTCTCCAAACTGTGCTCTCTGTAACAGGCCTTCTGCACCCCATTCTCCAACCTCTTTTCTCTGCAACGATCTTTCTGCACCTCAGTCTTCAAACTCTGCTCTCTGCAACAGTCCTTCTAAACCCCAGTATCCAACCTCTGCTCTCTGCTACGATCCTTCTGCATCCCAGTCTCCAAATACTGCTCTCTGCAACAGTTTTTCTGCACCCCAATCTTCAATTTCTGCTCTCTGCTACAGTACTTCTGCACCCCAGTCTCCAACCTCTGCTCTCTGCTATATTTCTTCTGCATCCCAGTTTCCAAACTCTGCTCTCTGAAGCGATTCTTCTGCACTTCATTCTCCAAACTCTGCTTTCTGCAACCAACCTTCTGCACCCCAGTCTCCATCCTCTGCTCTCTGTAAGAATCCTTTTGCACCCCAGTCTCCAACGTCTCCTCTCTGTAAAAGTCCTTCTGCACCTCAGTCTCCACGTTCTGCAATCTTTAACAGTCCTGCTGATCCCCAGTTTCAAACCTCTGCTCTCAGAAATGATCTTTCTGCACATCAGTCTCTAAACTCTGCTCTCTTTAATAGTCCTTCTGCACCCCAGTCTCTAAAATCTGCTCTCTGCAACGATCCTCCTTGTCCACAGAATCCAACCTCTGTTATCTGCAACGGTCCTTCTACACCCCAGTTTCTAAACTCTGCTCTCAGTTACAGTTCCTCTGCACCCCAATCTCCAAACTCTGCTCTCTGTACCACTCCTTCTGCACCCCAGGCTCCACCCTCTACTCTTTGTAAAAGTCCTTCTGCACCTCAGTCTCCAACCTCTGCTCTCTGTAAGATCCTTCTGCAACCCATTCTCCAAACGCTGCTCTCTGTAACAGTCCTTCTGCACCCCAGTCTCCAAACTCTGCTCTCTGTAACAGGCCTTCTGCACCCCAGGCTTAAAGTTCTGCTCTCTGTAACAGGCCTTCTGCACCCGAGTCTCCAACATGTGCTCTCTGCAACAATCCTTCTGCACCCAAGTCTCCAAACTCTGCTATCTGTAACATCCTTCTGAAACCCAGGATCCTACATCTGCTCTCTATAACAGTCCTTCTCTACCTCAGTCTAAAAACTCTGCTCTCTGCAAAAATCCTTCTGCACCCGAGTTTCCAAACTTTGCTCTCTGTAACAGTCCTTATGAACCTCAGTCTCCAAAATGCTATTTGTAAGATCCTTCTGCAACCCAGTCTCGAAATAGTGCTAAGTGTAACAGTCCTTCTGTACCCCAGTCTCCAATGTCTGCTCTCTGTAACAGGCCTTCTGCACCCTTGTCTCGATTCTCTACTCTCTGTAACAGGCCTTCTGCACCCCAGTCTCCAACCTCTTCTCTCTGCAAGGATCCTTCCTCACCTCAGTCTCCAACCTCTGCTCTCTGCAACAGTCTTTCTGCACCCCAGTCTCCAGCCTTTGCTATCTTTAACAATTGTTCTGCACCTCAGTCTCCAACCTCTGCTCTCTGCAACGGTCCTGCTACACCTCAGTCTGAAAACTCTACTCTCTGTAACATTCCTTCTGTACCTCAGTCTCCAACATCTGCTCTCTATATCAGTCTTTCTGCACCCCGTATCCAACCTCTGCTCTCTGTAAGAATCTTCTGCACCCCAGTTTCCGAACTCTGCTCTCTGTAACATTCCTTCTGGTCCCCAGTCTCCAAACTCTGCTCTCTGTAACAGTCCTTCTGCTCCCGAGTCTCCAACCTCTGCTCTCTTTAACAGTCCTTCTGTACCGCAGTCTCCAACCTCTGCTCTCTGTAACAGTCCTTCTGTACTGCAATATTTAATCTCTTCTCTCTATAACGGTCCTTCTGCACCCCAGTCTCCAACTTCTTCTTTCTGTATCAGTCCTTCTGCACCCCAGTCTCCAACCTCTGCTGTCTTTAAGAGACCTTCTGCACCTCAGTCTCCAACTTCTGCTCTCTGCAAAAGTCCTTCTGCACCCCAGTCTCCTACCTCTGCTCTCAATAACAATCTTTCTGTACCTCAGTCTCCAACCTCTACTCTCTGTTACAGTCATTCTGCATCTCTGTCTCCAACCTCTGCTCTCTGCACCAGTCCTTCTGCACCGCTGTCTCAAATTCTGGTTCCTGCAACAGTCCTTCTTCACCTCAGTTCCCAAACTCTGATCTCTGCAATGGTCCTTTTTAACCTCTGTCTCCAACCCCTGCTCTGTAACAATTCTACTGCACCCCAGTCTCCAATGTTTGCTCTTTACAACGATCCATCTGCACCCCATTCTCCAACATCTGCTCTCTGCAACAATCCTTCTGTACCTTAGTCTGAAAACTCTGCTCTCTGCAACGATCCCTGTGAATCCCAGTCTCTAAATTCTGCTTTCTGTAAAAGTCCTTCTGAACCTCAGTCACCAATCTCTGCTCTCTGTAACAGTCCTTCTGCACCCCAGTCTCTAAACTCTGCTTTCTGTCACGGTCCATCAAAAAACCAGTCTCCAACCTCTGCTCTCTGTAAAAATCCTTCTGCACCCAAGTCTCCAACCTCTGCTCTCTGCAACAATCCTTTTACACACCAGTCTCCAAACTCTGCTCTTTGAAAAAGTCCTTCTGCACCCCAGTCTCCAACATCTGCTCTCTGCAACAGTCCTCTGCACCTCAGTCTGAAAACTCTGCTCTCTGCAACTTTCATTGTGCACCCCAGGCTCCAAACTCTGCACTCTCTAACAGTCCTAGTGTAGTGCAGTCTCCAAAACCTGCTCTCTGTAACGGCCCTTCTGCACCCCAGTCTCCAACCTATGCTTTCTGTATCAGTCCTTCTGCACCCCAGTCTCCAACCTCTGCTCTCTGTAACAGTCCTTCTTAACCTCAGTCTCCAAACTCTGCTCTCTGCCACAGTCCTCATGCACCAATGTCTCAAATATCTACTCCCTGCAACATTCCTTCTGCACCTCAGTCTCTGACCTCTACTCTCTGTAACAGTTCTTGTGCACCTCAGTCTCCAACATTCTCTCTTTGTATAATTTTTCTGCAACCCAGTCTCAAAACTCTGCCCTCTGTAACAGTCCTTCTTCACGCCTTCTCCAAACTATGTTCTCTGTAACAGTCCTTTTGCACCCCAGTCTTAATACTCTGCTCTCTACAACGATCCTTCTGCACCCCAGTCTCCATCCTCTGCTCTTTGCAAAAGTCCTTCTTCACCCCAGTCTCCAATGTCTGCTCTTTGTAACAGTCCTCCTTTAGTGCAGTCTCCAAAATCTGCTCTCTGTAAAGGTCCTTCTGCACCCCAGTCTCAAACCTCTGCTCCCTGTAACAGTCCATCTGCACCTCAGTCTCCAAACTCTGCTATCTGCAGCAGTCCTTTTGCACCTCAGTCTGAAAACTCTGTTCTCTGCAACGACCCTTCTGCACCCCAGTCTCCAACCTCTGCTCTCTGAAACTGTCCTATTGTACCTCAGTCTCCAAACTCTGCTCTCTGTAAAATCCTTCTGCAACCCTGTTTCCAAACCCTGCTTTCTGTAACAGTTTTTCTGCACGCCAGTCTCCAACCTCTGCTCTCGGTAACAGTCCTTCTTCACCTCAGTCTCCAAACTCTGCTCTCTGCCACAGTCCTCCTTCACCAACATCTCAAACCTCTACTCCCTGCAACACTCCTTCTGCACCTCAGTCTCTAAACTCTGCTCTCTGTAACAGTCCTTCTTTACAGCAGTCTCAAAACTCTGCTCTCTGGAATAGTCTTTCTGAAGCCCAGTCTCCAACGTAAGCTTTCTCTATCAGTTCCTCTGCATCCCTGTCTCCAACCTCTGCTCTAAGTAAAGGTACTTCTGCAACCCAGTCTTCAACTTCTGCTCTCTGCAACATTTCTTCTGCACCTGAGTCTCCATCTGTGCTCCTGTAACTGTCCTTCTGCACCCCAGTCTCCACCCACTGATCTACGTAACAATCCTTCTGGACCTCAGTGTCCAACCTCTGCGCTCTACAACAGTCCTTCTGCTCTTAAGTCTCCAACCTCTACTCTGTGTAAAAGTCCTTCTGCACCTCGGTCTCAAACATTTGCTCTTTGTAAGATTCTTCTGAACCCAGTCTCCAAACTCTGCCCTCTGTAAAAGTCCTTCTGCACCCCTTCTCCAAACTCTGTTCTGTGTAACAGTCCTTTTGCACGCCAGTCTCAATACTCTGCTCTCTACAACGATCATTCTGCACCCCAGTCTCCATGCTCTGCTCTCTAAAAAAGTCCTTCTCCACTCCAGTCTCCAAACTCTGCTCTTTGTAACAGTCCTCCTCTATAACAGTCTCCAAAATATGCTCTCTGTAACTTTCCTTGTGCAACCGTCTCCAACCTCTGCTTTCTGTAACAGTCTTTCTGAACTCCAGTCTCCAACATCTGTTCTCTGAAACGATCGTTCTTCTCCCCAGCTTCCAACCTCTGCTCTCTGCAATGGTTTCTGCACCACAGTTTCGAACCTCGGCTCTTTGTAACCGTCCTTCTGCACCTCAGTCTCCAAACTCTGCTCTCTGCAACAGTCCTTCTGCACCCAAGTCTCCAACCTCTGCTCCAGGTAACAGTTCTACTGCACCCCAATCTCCAAACTCTGCTCTCTGTAACACTCCTTTTTCTCCCCAGTCTCCACACTCTGATCTCTGTAACAATCTTTCTGGACCCCAGTTTCCAACCTTTGCTCTCTGAAACAGTCCTTCTGAGACTCAGTCTCCAAAATGCTCTCAGTAAGATCTTTCTGAAACCCTGTCTTGAAACTGTGCTATCTGTAACAGTGCTTCTGCACCCCAGTCCCCAAACTCTACTCTCTGTAACAGGCCTTCTGCAACCCAGTCTCCAACCTCTTCTCTCTGCAACGATCCCTCTTCCCCTAAATCTCCAACCTCTTCTCTCTGCAAACTTTCTTCTGCACCCCAGTCTCCAACCTCTATTCTCTGCATCAGTCCTTCTGCACCCAAGTCTCCAACCTCTGCTCGTTGTAACAGTCCTTCTGTACTGCAATCTCCAGTCTCTGCTCTCTGTAACTGTCCTTTTGCACCCGAGTCTCCAATGTCTGCTTTTCGTATCAGTTCTTCTGAACCCCAGTCTCCAACCTGTGCTCTCTGTAACTGTCCTTCTACACCTCAGTCTTCAACCTCTGCTCTCTGTAGCGATCCTTCTGCACCTGAGTCTCCAACCTCGGCTCTCTGCTAGGATTCTTCTGCTCCTCAGTCTCAAAGCTCTGTTCTCTGCAATGATCCTTCTACAAACCAGTCTACAAACTCTGCTCTCTGTAACAGTCCTTCTGAACATCAGTGTCAAAACTCTGCTCTCTGTAACAATCCTTCTGCATCTCAGTCTCCAACCTCTGCTCTCCGTAATAGTCCTTCTGCACCTCAGTCTCCAACCTCTGCTCTGTAACGATCTTTCTGCACCACAGTCTCCAAACTCTGCTCTCTGTAACAGACCTTCTGCACCCCAGTCTCCAACCTCTGCTCTCTTTAACAGTTCTTCTGGACACCAATCAACAAACTCTGCTCTCTGTAACACTCCTTCTGCACACCAGTCTCCATCCTCTGCTCTTTTTAAGAATCCTTCTGAACCCCAGTCTCCAAACGCTGCTCTCTATAACAGTCCTTCTGCACTTCAGTCTTTAATATCTGCTCTCTGAAATGATCCTTCAGCACCTCAGTCTCCAACCGCTATTCTCTGTAACAGGCCTTCTGAACCCCATTCTCAAACTAATGCTGTCTGGATCAGTCCTTTTGCACACCACTATCCTTCCTCTGCTCTCTATAACAATCTTTCTGCACCTGAGTCTCCAAACTCTTCTCTGAAAAGATTCGTCTGCACCCCAGTCTCCAAACTCTGTTCTCTGCATCAGTCCTTCTGCACCCCAGTATCCAACCTCTGCTCTCTGTAACAGTCTTTCTGTAACGCAGTCTCAAAACTCTGCTCTCTGTAGGAGTTCTACTGCACCCCAGTCTCCAACCTCTGCTCTCTGCAACGATCCTTCTGCACCTCAGTCTCGAAACTCTACTCTCTGTTACAGTCCTTCTGCACCCCAGACCCCATCCTCTGCTGTCTGCAATGATCTTTGTCTACACCAGATTACAACATCTGCTCTCTGCACCCCAGTCTAAAAACCCTGCTCTCTACAACAATCCTTTTGCACCGCAGTTTCCAACCTCTGCTCTCTGCAAAAGTCTTTCTGCACCCCAGTCTCCAACATCTGCTCCCTGCAACAGTCTTTGTTTACCTCAGTCTTACAACTCTGCTCTCTGCAACGATCCTGTTGCACCCCAGTCTCCAAACTCTGTTCTTTAAAACAGTTATTCTGCACCCAAGTATCTAACCTCTACTCTCTGTAACAGTCCTTCTGTACTGCAGTCTTCAATCTTTGTTCTTTGTAAGGGTACTTATGCACCCCAGTATCCAACCTCTGCTTTCTGTATCCGTCGTTATTCACCACAGTCTCCAAACTCTGCCCGCTTTAACAGTCCTTCCAAAACTCAGTCTGCAAACTCTGCTCTCTGCAACAGTACTTCTAAACTCCAGTCTTTATCCTCTGCTCTCTCCAACAGTCCTTTTGAAACACAGACTCAAACATATTCTCTATAAAACAGTTCTTCTCCACCCCAGTCGAAAAACCTCTGCTCTCTGTAAAAGTCCTTCTGTACTGCAGTCTCCAAAATCTGCTCTCTGTAAGATCCTTCTGCAACCCAGTCTGTAAACTCTGCCTTCTGTAACACACCTTCTGCCCACCTTCTCCAACCTCTGTTTTCTGTAACAGTCCTCGTGTAGTGCAGTCTCCAAAATCTGCTCTCTTTAACGGTCCTTCTGCACCCCAGTCTCCAACCTCTGCTTTCTGTATCAGTACTTCTGCACCCCAGTCTCCAACCTCTACTCTCGGTAACAGTCCTTCTTCACCTCAGTCTCCAAACTCTGCTCTCTGCCACAGTCCTCCTGCACCAAAGTCTCAAACCTCTACTCCCTCCAACACTCTTTCTGCACCTCAGTCTCTAAACTCTGCTCTCTGTAACAGTCCTTCTTTATAGCAGTCTCAAAACTCTGCTCTCTGGAATAGTCTTTCTGAAGCCCAATCTCCAACGTAAGCTTTCTCTATCAGTTCCTCTGCATCCCAGTCTCCAACCTCTGCTCTCAGTAACAGTCCTTCTGCATCCCAGTCTCCAACTTCTGCTCTGTGCAACATTTTTTCTACACCCCAGTCTCCATCTGTGCTCTCTGTAACTGTCCTTCTGCACCCCAGTCTCCACCCACTGATCTACGTAACAATCCTTCTGGACCTCAGTCTCCAACCTCTGCTCTCTACAACAGTCCTTCTGCTCTTAAGTCTCCAACCTCTACTCTGTGTAAAAGTCCTTCTGCACCTCGGTCTCAAACATTTGCTCTTTGTAAGATTCTTCTGAACCCAGTCTCCAAACTCTGCCCTCTGTAAAAGTCCTTCTGCACCCCTTCTCCAAACTCTGTTCTGTGAAACAGTCCTTTTGCACGCCAGTCTCAATACTCTGCTCTCTACAACGATCATTCTGCACCCCAGTCTCCATGCTCTGCTCTCTAAAAAAGTCCTTCTCCACTCCAGTCTCCAAACTCTGCTCTTTGTAACAGTCCTCCTCTATAACAGTCTCCAAAATATGCTCTCTGTAACGGTCCTTGTGCACCCCAATCTCCAAACTCTGCTCTCTGTAACAGTCCTTCTGCACCCCAGTCTCCAACATCTGTTCCCTGTAACGATCGTTCTTCTCCCCAGCTTCCAACCTCTGCTCTCTGCAATGGTTTCTGCACCACAGTTTCGAACCTCTGCTCTTTGTAACCGTCCTTCTGCACCTCAGTCTCCAAACTCTGCTCTCTGCAACAGTCCTTCTGCACCCAAGTCTCCAACCTCTGCTCCAGGTAACAGTTCTACTGCACCCCAATCTCCAAACTCTGCTCTCTGTAACACTCCTTTTTCTCCCCAGTCTCCACACTCTGATCTCTGTAACAATCTTTCTGGACCCCAGTTTCCAACCTTTGCTCTCTGAAACAGTCCTTCTGAGACTCAGTCTCCAAAATGCTCTCAGTAAGATCTTTCTGAAACCCTGTCTTGAAACTGTGCTATCTATAACAGTGCTTCTGCACCCCAGTCCCCAAACTCTACTCTCTGTAACAGGCCTTCTGCAACCCAGTCTCCAACCTCTTCTCTCTGCAACGATCCTTCTTCCCCTAAATCTCCAACCTCTTCTCTCTGCAAACTTTCTTCTGCACCCCAGTCTCCAACCTCTATTCTCTGCATCAGTCCTTCTGCACCCAAGTCTCCAACCTCTGCTCGTTGTAACAGTCCTTCTGTACTGCAGTCTCCAGTCTCTGCTCTCTGTAACGGTCCTTTTGCACCCCAGTCTCCAATGTCTGCTTTTCGTATCAGTTCTTCTGCACCCCAGTCTCCAACCTGTTCTCTCTGTAACTGTCCTTCTGCACCCCAGTCTTCAACCTCTGCTCTCTGTAGCGATCCTTCTGCACCTCAGTCTCCAAACTGGGCTCTCTGCTAGGATCCTTCTGCACCTCAGTCTCAAAGCTCTATTCTCTGCAATGATCCTTCTACAAACCAGTCTACAAGCTCTGCTCTCTGTAACAGTCCTTCTGAACATCAGTGTCAAAACTCTGCTCTCTGTAACAATCCTTCTGCATCTCAGTCTTCAACCTCTGCTTTCTGTAATAGTCCTTCTGCACCTCAGTCTCCAACCTCTGCTCTGTAACGATCTTTCTGCACCACAGTCTCCAAACTCTGCTCTCTGTAACAGACCTTCTGCACCCCAGTCTCCAACCTCTGCTCTCTTTAACAGTTCTTCTGGACACCAATCAACAAACTCTGCTCTCTGTAACACTCCTTCTGCACACCAGTCTCCATCCTCTGCTCTTTTTAAGAATCCTTCTGCACCCCAGTCTCCAAACGCTGCTCTCTATAACAGTCCTTCTGCACTTCAGTCTTTAATATCTGCTCTCTGAAATGATCCTTCAGCACCTCAGTCTCCAACTGCTATTCTCTGTAACAGGCCTTCTGAACCCCATTCTCAAACTAATGCTGTCTGGATCAGTCCTTTTGCACACCACTATCCTTCCTCTGCTCTCTATAACAATTCTTCTGCACCTGAGTCTCCAAACTCTGCTCTCTAAAAAGGTTCGTCTGCACCCCAGTCTCCAAACACTGTTCTCTGCATCAGTCCTTCTGCACCCCAGTATCCAACCTCTGCTCTCTGTAACAGTCCTTCTGTAACGCAGTCTCAAAACTCTGCTCTCTGTAGGAGTTCTACTGCACCCCAGTCTCCAACCTCTGCTCTCTGCAACGATCCTTCTGCACCTCAGTCTCGAAACTCTACTCTCTGTTACAGTTCTTCTGCACCCTATTCTCAAACTTCTGCTGTCTGCAATGATCTTTCTCTACACCAGATTACAACATCTGCTCTCTGCACCCCAGTCTAAAAACCCTGCTCTCTACAACAATCCTTTTGCACCCCAGTTTCCAACCTCTGCTCTCTGCAAAATTCTTTCTGAATCCCAGTCTCCAACATCTGCTCCCTTTGTTTACCTCAGTCTTACAACTCTGCTCTCTGCAACGATCCTGTTGCACCCCAGTCTCCAAACTCATTTCTCTAAAACAGTTATTCTGCACCCCAGTATCTAACCTCTACTCTCTGTAACAGTCCTTCTGTACTGCAGTCTCCAATCTTTGTTCTTTGTAAGGGTACTTATGCACCCCAGTATCCAACCTATGCTTTCTGTATCCGTCGTTATTCACCACAGTCTCCAAACTCTGCCCGCTGTAACAGTCTTTCCGAAACTCAGTCTGCAAACTCTGCTCTCTGCAACAGTACTTCTAAACTCCAGTCTTTATCCTCTGCTCTCTCCAACAGTCCTTTTGAAACACAGACTCAAACATATTCTCTATAAAACAGTTCTTCTCCACCCCAGTCGAAAAACCTCTGCTCTCTGTAAAAGTCCTTCTGTACTGCAGTCTCCAAAATCTGCTCTCTGTAAGATCCTTCTGCAACCCAGTCTATAAACTCTGCCTTCTGTAACACACCTTCTGCCCACCTTCTCCAACCTCTGTTTTCTGTAACAGTCCTCGTGTAGTGCAGTCTCCAAAATCTGCTCTCTTTAACGGTCCTTCTGCACCCCAGTCTCCAACCTCTGCTTTCTGTATTAGTACCTCTGCACCCCAGTCTCCAACCTCTGCTCTCGGTAACAGTCCTTCTTCACCTCAGTCTCCAAACTCTGCTCTCTGCCACAGTCCTCCTGCACCAAAGTCTCAAACCTCTACTCCCTCCAACACTCTTTCTGCACCTCAGTCTCCAAACTCTGCCCTCTGTAAAAGTCCTTCTGCACCCCTTCTCCAAACTCTGTTCTGTGTAACAGTCCTTTTGCACGCCAGTCTCAATACTCTGCTCTCTACAACGATCATTCTGCACCCCAGTCTCCATGCTCTGCTCTCTAAAAAAGTCCTTCTCCACTCCAGTCTCCAAACTCTGCTCTTTGTAACAATCCTCCTCTATAACAGTCTCCAAAATCTGCTCTCTGTAACGGTCCTTGTGCACCCCAATCTCCAACCTCTGTTCTCTGTAACAGTCCTTCTGCACCCCAGTCTCCAACATCTGTTCTCTGAAACGATCGTTCTTCTCCCCAGCTTCCAACCTCTGCTCTCTGCAATGATTTCTGAACCACAGTTTCGAACCTCTGCTCTTTGTAACAGTCCTTCTGCACCTCAGTCTCAAAACTCTGCTCTCTGCAACAGTCCTTCTGCACCCAAGTCTCCAACCTCTGCTCCAGGTAACAGTTCTACTGCACCCCAATCTCCAAACTCTGCTCTCTGTAACACTCCTTTTTTCTCCCCAGTCTCCACACTCTGATCTCTGTAACAATCTTTCTGGACCCCAGTTTCCAACCTTTGCTCTCTAAAACAGTTCTTCTGAAACTCAGTCTCCAAAATGCTCTCAGTAAGATCCTTCTGAAACCCTGTCCCGAAACTGTGCTGTCTGTAACAGTGCTTCTGCACCCCAGTCCCCAAACTCTACTCTCTGTAACAGGCCTTCTGCAACCCAGTCTCTAACCTCTTCTCTCTGCAAAATTTCTTCTGCACCCCAGTCTCCAACCTCTATTCTCTGCATCAGTCCTTCTGCACCCAAGTCTCCAACATTTGTTCTCTGTAACAGTCCTTCTGTACTGCAGTCTCCAGCCTCTGCTCTCTGTAACGGTCCATTTGCACCCCAGTCTCCAATGTCTGCTTTTCGTATCAGTTCTTATGCACCCCAGTCTCAAAACTGTGCTCTCTGTAACTGTCTTTCTGCACCCCAGTCTTCAACCTCTGCTCTCTGTAGCGATCCTTCTGCACCTCAGTCTCCAACCTTGGCTCTCTGCAAGGATCCTTCTGCACCTCAGTCTCAAAACTCTGTTCTCTACAATGATCCTTCTACAAATCAGTCTCCAAGATCTGCTCTCTGTAACAATCCTTCTGAACATCAGTGTCAAAAATCTGCTCTCTGTAACAATCCTTCTGCATCTCAGTCTCCAACCTCTGCTCTCTGTAATAGTCCTTATGCACTTCAGTTTCCCACCTCTGCTCTCTGTAACGATCTTTCTGCACCACAGTCTCCAAACTCTGCTCTCTGTAACAAACCTTCTGCACCCCAGTCTCCAACCTCTGCTCTCCTTAACAATTCTTCTGGACACCAATCTACAAACTATGCTCTCTGTTACAGTCCTTCTTTACCGCAGTCTCAAAACTCTTCTCTCTGTAATAGTCTTTCCGAAGCCCAGTCTCCAAGGTAAGCTTTCTCTATCAGTTCCTCTGCACCCCAGTCTCCAACCTCTGCTCTCAGTAGCAGTCCTTCTGCATCCCAGTCTCCAACTTTTGCTCTCTGCAACATTTTTTCTGCACCCCTGTCTTCATCTGTGCTCTCTTTAACTTGCCTTCTGCACCCCAGTCTCCACCCACTGATCTAAGTAACAATCCTTCTGGACCTCAGTCTCTAACCTCTGCTCTCTACAACAGTCCTTCTGCTCTTAAGTCTCCAACCTCCAACCTCTACTCTGTATAAAATTCTTTCTGCACCTCGGTCTCCAACATTTGCTCTTTGTAAGATTCTTCTGAACCCAGTCTCCAAACTCTGCCCTCTGTAAAAGTCCTTCTGCACCCCTTCTCCAAACTCTGTTCTGTGTAACAGTCCTTTTGCAGCCAGTCTCAATACTCTGCTCTCTACAACGATCATTCTGCACCCCAGTCTCCATGCTCTGCTCTCTAAAATAGTCCTTCTCCACTTCAGTCTCCAAACTCTGCTCTTTGTAACAGTCCTCCTCTATAACAGTTCCCAAAATCTGCTCTCTGTAACGGTCCTTGTGCACTCAGTCTCCAACCTCTGCTCTCTGTAAAAGTACTTCTGCACCCAAGTCTCCAATATCTGTTCTCTGAAACGATCATTCTTCTCCCCAGATTCCAACCTCTGCTCTCTGCAATGGTTTCTGCACCACAGTTTCGAACCTCTGCTCTTTGTAACAGTCCTTCTGCACCTCAGTCTCCAAACTCAGCTCTCTGCAACAGTCCTTCTGCACCCAAGACTCCAACCTCTGCTCCAAGTAACAGTTCTACTGCACCCTAGTCTCCAAACTCTGCTCTCTGTAACACTTCTTCTTCTCCCCAGTCTCCACACTCTGATCTCTGTAACAATCTTTCTGGACCCCAGTTTCCAACCTTTGCTCTCTGAAACAGTTCTTCTGAAACTCAGTCTCCAAAATGCTCTCAGTAAGATCCTTCTGAAACCCTGTCTCGAAACTGTGCTATCAGTAACAGTGCTTCTGCACTCCAGTCCCCAAACTCTGCTCTTTGTAACAGGCCTTCTGCAACCCAGTCTCCAACCTCTTCTCTCTGCAAAGTTTCTTCTGCACCCCAGCCTCCAAGCTCTATTCTCTGGATCAGTCCTTCTGCACCCAAGTCTCCAACCTCTGCTCTCTGTAACAGTCCTTATGTACTGCAGTCTCCACCTCTGCTCTCTGTAATGGTCCATTTGCACCCCAGTCTCCAATGTCTGCTTTTCGTATCAGTTCTTATGCACCCCAGTCTCCAAACTGTGCTCTCTGTAACTGTCCTTCTGCACCACAGTCTTCAACCTCTGCTCTCTGTAGCGATCCTTCTGCACCTCAGTCTCCAACCTTGGCTCTCTGCAAAAATCCTTCTGTACCTCAGACTCAAACCTCTGTTCTCTGCAATGATCCTTCTACTAACCAGTCTCCAAGCTCTGCTCTCTTTAACAGTCTTTCTGAACATCAGTGTCAAAACTCTGCTCTCTGTAACAATCCTTCTGCGTCTCAGTCTCCAACCTCTGCTCTCTTTAATAGTCCTTCTGCACCTCAGTCTCCAAATTCTGCTCTCTGTAAGATCCATCTGAACCTCAGTCTCCAACGTCTGCTCTCTGCAACAGTCCTGCTGCACCACATTCTCTAACCTCTGCTCCCTTTACCAGTTCTTCAGCACCCCAGTCTCTAAACTCTGCTCTCTGTAAAAGTCTTTCTGCACCTCAGTCTCCATCCTCTGCTCTCTGTAACAGTCTTTCTGCACCTCAGTCTCCAACCTCTGTTCTCTGCAATAGTCCTTCTGTACTACAGTCTCCAAACTCTGCTCTCTCTAAAATTCCTTCTGCACCACAGTCTCCAACCTCTGCTCTCTGTATCAGTACTTCTGCACCCCAGCCTTCAACCTCTGCTCTCTGTAACATTCCCTCTGCACCTCAGTATCCAAACTCTGCTCTCTTCAACAGTTCTTCTGCACCCCAGTCTCCAACCACTTCTCTCTGCAACAGTTCTTCTGCACCCCAGTCTCCAATATCTGCCCTCTGAAATACTCCTTCTCAACCCCAGTCTCCACCCTCTGCTCTCTGTAACAGGCCTCCTGTACTGCAGTCTTTAAAGTCTGCTCTCTGTAATTTTCCTTCTTCACCACAGTCTCCAACCTCTTCTTTCTCTATCAGTCCTTCTGCACCCCAATCTCCAACCAGTGATCTCTGTAACAGTCCTTCTGCATCTCAGTCTCCAAACTCTGCTCTCTACAACATTTCTTCTGCACCCAAGTCTCCAAACTCTGCTCCCTCCAACAGTCCTTCTACGGCACAGTCTCCAACCTCTGCTTTCTGCAACAGTCCTTCTCCACCCCAGTCTATAAAATCTGCTCTCTGTAACAATCCGTCTGCACCTCAGTCTCCAACCTCTGCTCTGTGTAAGATCTTTTTGCAACCCAGTCTGCAAACTCTTCCCTCTGTAACAGTCCTTCTGCACCCTTTCTCCAAACCTTTCTCTCTGTAACAGGCATTCTGCACCACAGTCTATAACCTCTGTTCTCTGTAACAGTCCTTCTGCACCCCAGTCTCTAACCTCTGCTCTCTACATCGATCCTTCTTCATCCCAGTCTCCAACGTCTGCTCTCTACAACAGTCCTTCTGCACCCAAGTCTCCAACAACTGCTCTCTGTAAGATCCTTAAGCACCCCAGGATTCAATCTCGGCTCTCTGTAACAGTCCTTCTGCACCCCATGCTCAAACCTATTCTCTCTGTAAGAGTTTTTCTATACAGCAGTCTCCAAACTCTGGTCTCTGTAACGGTCTTTCTTCACCCCAATTTCGAACCTCTGCTTTCTGTAATCTCAATCTCAAAACTCTGCTCTCTGTAGCAGGCCTTCCGCACTCCAGTCTTAAAAATCTGCTCTCTCCAACGATTTATCTGCACCTCAGTCTCCAACCTCTGATTTCTGCAACAGTCCTTCTGCACCTCAGTCTCCAAATTCTTCTCTCTGTAAGATCCATCTGAACCCCAGTCTCCAACGTCTACTCTCAACAACAGTCTTGCTGCACCACAGTCTCCAACCTCTGCTGTATTTACCAGTTCTTCAGCACCCCAGTCTCCAAACTCTGCTCTCTGTAACAGTCTTTTGCACCTCAGTCTCCAACCTCTGCTTTCTGCAATAGTCTTTCTGCACTCCAGTCTCCAACCTCTGCTCTCTGCAACAGTCCTTCTGCACCCCATTCTCAAAACTCTGCTCTCTGCTACGATTCTTCTGGACCCCAGTCTTTAACCTCTCCTCTCTGTAACAGTCCTTCTGCACCACAGTATCCAAACTCTGCTCTCTATAACCGTACTTCTGCACCCCAGTCTCCAGCCTCTCCTCTCTGGAAAAGGCCTACTGCACGCCAGTCTCCAAACTCTTCTCTCTGTAGCAGGCCTTCTGAACCCCAGTCTCCAAAATCTGTTCTCTGCAACGATCCTTCTGCACCCCAGTCTCCAACATCTGCTCTCTACAATGATCCTACTGCAACCCAGTCTTCTATATCTGATCTCTGCAACAGTCCTTCTGCACCTCAGTCTCCAAATTCTGCTCTCTGTAAGATCTGTAAGCACCCCAGTATCCAACCTCTGCTCTCTGTAACAGTCTTTCTGCTTCCGAGTCTTCAACCTCTGCTCTCTGCAACAGTCCTTCTGCACGCCAGTCTCCAACCTCTGCTTTCCACCACAGTCCTTCTGCACCCTAGTTACCAACATCTGCTCTCTGCAATGACCCTTCTGCACCCCAGTCTCCTATGTCTGCTCTCTGTAACAGTCCTTCTACACCTCAGTCTCCCAACTTTGCTATCTGTAAGATCCTTCTGACACCCAGTCATTAAACTCTGCACTCTGTAACAGTCCTTTTGCACCCAGTCTCCAAACTCTGCTCTCTGTAACAGTCCTTCTGCACCCCAGTCTCCAACCTTTGCTCTCTGCAATGATCCTACTGCACCCCAGTCTCTCAACATTGATCTCTACAAGAGTCCTTCTGCACCTCAGTCTCCAAATTTTGCTCTCTGTAAGATCCTTCTGCACACCTGTCTCCAAGCTCTGCTACTTGCATCGATCTTTCAGCATACCAGTCTCCAACATCTACTCTATGTAACAGAACTTCTGCACGTCAGTCTCCAATAACTGCTCTCTGTAACAGTCTTTCTGCACACAGTCTCCAAACTCTGGTCTCTGTAATATCCTTCTGCACTCCAGATTCTAATCTCTGTTCTCTGTAACATTCCTTCTTTTCCCCAGTCTTTATTTTCTGTTTTGTGCAAGTGTCCTGCGGTACCCCAGTCTCCAACCTCTGTCCTCTGCAACAGTCCTTCTGCTCCCAGTCGCCAACATCTGCTCTCTGTAACAGTCCTTCTGTACCGCAGTCTCCAACCACTGCTCTCCGTAACGGGCATTCTGCACCCCAGTCTCCAAATACAGCTTTCTGTATCAGTTCTTCTGAACCTAAGTCTCAAACCTCTGCTCTCTGTATCTATCTTTCTGCACCTCAGTCTTTAACCTGTGCTCTCTGTAAAATTCCTTCTGCACCCCAGTCTCCAATCTCTGCTCTCTGCAACAGTCCTTCTGCAACACAGTCTCCAAATTCTGCTCTCTTTAAGATCCTTCTGCACCCCTGTATCCAACCTCTGCTCTCTGTAACAGTCCTTCTGCATCCAATTCTCCAACCTCTGCTTTCTGTAGCAGGACTTCCAAACCTCAGTCTCTAAACTCTGCTCTCTGCAACAGTCCTTCTGCAGCATATTCTCCAACCTCTGCTCTCTACAACAGTCCTTCTGCACCCTAGTTGCAAACATCTGCTCTCTGCAATGACCCTTCTGCACCCCAGTCTCCTACCTCTGCTCTCTGTAACAGTCCTTCTGCTCCTCAGTCTCCCAACTATGCTCTCTGTAAGATCCTCCTGTATACCAGTCTTTAAACTCTGCACTCTGTAGCAGTCTTTCTGCACAACAGTCTACAACCTCTGCTCTCTGTAAAATGCCTTCTGCACCCCAGTCTTCAACCTCTTCAATTTGCATCGAGTCTTCTCCACCGCAGTCTCCAAAATCTGCTCTCTACATCAATCTTTTTGCACCCCAGTCTCCAAACTCTGCTCTCTTTAAGATCCATCTGAACCCCAGTCTTCAACCTCTGCTCTCTGTAACAGTCCTTCTGCACCCCAGTCTGAATCTCAAATCTCTGTAACAGTCTTTCTGCACCTCAGTCTCCAACCTCTGCTATATTTAATAGTCCTTCTGCACCCCAGCCTCTAAAATCTTCTCTCTGCAACTGTTTTTCTGAACCCCAGTCTCCAAAATCTGTTCTCTGCAGCAGTCCTTCTGAACCCCAGTCTGCAAACTCTGCTCTCTGTAACAGTCCTTCTGCACCCCAGTCTCCAAAATCTGCTCTCTGTAACAGTCTTACTGCACCCGAGTCTCAAACCTCTGCTATCTGTAAAAGTCCTTCTACACCTCAGTCTCAAAACTCTGCTCTCTATAATATCCTTCTGCACACCAGTTTCCACACTGTGATATCTGTAACAGGCCTTCTGCACCACAGTCTCCAAACTCTGCTAACTGCAAGTAAACTTCTGCACCCCATTCTCCATGTTCTGCTCTCTAAATAAGTCCTTCTGCACCCCACTCTCGAACATCTGCTCTCTGCAACAGTCCTTCTGCACCTAAGGCTGAAAACTCTGCTCTCTGCAACAATCATTCTGCAACCCAGTCTCCAACCTCTGCTCTCTGTAACAATCCTTCTGCACCTCAGTCTCCAAACTCTGCTCTCTATAATATCTTTCTGCACACCAGTCTCCAAAATGTGATATCTGTAACAGGCCTTCTGCACCCCAGTCTCCAACCTCTGATCCCTGCAAGAATCCTTCTGCACCCCTGTCTCCAAGTTCTGCTCTCTGAAAGAGTCTTTCTGCACCCCACTCTCGAACATCTGCTCTCTGCAACAGTTCTTCTGCACCTAAGTCTGAAAACTCTGCTCTCTGTAACAATCATTCTGCAACCAAGTCTCCAAACTCTGCTCTCTGTAACAGTATTTCTGCACCTCAGTCTCAAAACTCTGCTCTCTGTAGCAGACCTTCTGCACCCCTATCTCCAAAATCTGCTCTCTGCAATGATCCTTCTTCTCCCCAGGCTCCAACATTTTCTCTCTGCAAGGATCTTTCTGGACCTCGGTTTCAAACCTCTACTATATGCAACAGTTATTCTGCACCCTAGTCTCCAACCTCTGCTCTCTGTAAGATTCTTCTGCACCTCAGGCTCCAACCTGTGCTCTCTGTAAAAGTCCATATGCACCCCAGTATCCAACCTCTGCTCTCTGTAACAATCTTAGGCACCTAAATCTCCAATTTCAGCTGTGTGCATCGGTAATTCTGCACCCCAGTCTCCAAACTCTGTTCTCTGCAACAGTCCTTCTGCACCACAGTCTCCAAAGTCTGCTTTCTGTATCAGTTCTTCTGTACCCAGTCTCCAACCTCTGCTCTCTGTAACAGTCCTTCTGCGCCTCAGTCTACAACCTCTCCTCTCTGTAACAGTCCTACTGCAACCTAGTCTACAACCTCTACTCTCTGCAACATTTCTCCTGCACCCCAGTCTCCAACCTGTGCTCTCTGTAACTGTCCTTTTGCACCCCAGTCTCCAACATCTGCTCTCGGTAAGTATCGTTCTCCACCATAGTCTCCAACCTCTGTTCTCCTCATCGATCATTCCGCACCTCAGTCTCCAACCTCTGCTCTCTGCAACGATTCTTCTGCACCCCAGTCTTCAAGCACTGGTCTGTGTAACAGTCATTATTCAGCTCAGTCTCCCACCTATGCTCTCTGTAAGATACTTCTGCACACCAGTCTAAAACATCTGCTCTCTGCAATGATCTTTAGAACCCCAGTCTCCAACCTCTGCTCCCTGTAACAGTACTTCTGTACAGCAGTATTCAAAATCTGCTCTCTGTAACGGTTTTTCTACACCTCAGTCTCCAACCTCTACTTTCTGTATTAGTCTTTCTACACCCCAGTCTCCAAACTCTGCACTCTGTAACAGTTCTTCTGCACCTCAGTCTCCAAACTCTGCACACTGCACCATTCCTCTGCACGCCAGTATCCACCCTCTGCTCTAGGTAACAGATCTTTTGCACCCCAATCTCCAAACTCTGCTCTCTGTAACACTCCTTCTGCACTCCAGTCTCCACCCTGTGATCTCTGTAACAATTTGTCTGGACATCAGTCTCCAACCTCTGCTCTCTACAACGTTCCTTCTGCTCCTCAGTCTCCAAACTCTACTCTATGTAAATGTCCTTCTGCACCTCAGTCTCCAAACTCTGCTCTCTGTAAGATCCTTCTGCAACCAATTCTTTAAACTCTGCTCTCTGTATCAGTCCTTATGCACCCCAATCTCCAAACTCTGCTCTCTGTAACAGGCCTTCTTCACCCCAGTCTTATAAATCTGCTCTCTTTAAGAGGCCTGCTGCACCCAATTCTCCAACCTCTGCTCTCTGCAACGATCATTCTGCACCCCAGGATCCAACATCTGCTGTCTGCAACAGTTTTTCTGCACCTCAGTCTGAAAACGCTGCTCTCTGCAACAATCCTTCTGCACCCCAGTCTTAAACCTCTGCTCTTGTAACACTTCTTCTGCACCTCTGTCTCCAAAATGCTCTCTGTAAGATCCTTCTGCAACCCAGTCTCGAAACTGTTTTATCTGCAAAAGTCCTTCTGCACTCCAGTCCCCAACCTCTGCTCTCTGGAACAGTCTTTCTGCACCTCAGTCTCCAAACACTACTCTCTGTAAGATTTTTCTGCACTACAGTCTCCAAACTCTTCTCTCTGTATCAGTCCTTCTGCACCCAGGTCTTTAAACTCTGCTCTCTGCAATATATTTTTCTGGACCCCAGTCCCTAATCTGTGCTCTCTGTAATAGTCCTTCTACACCCCAGATTCCCACGTCTGCTCTCTGCAACGATCCTTCTTCTACTCAGTCTCTAAACTCTGCTCTCTGTAAAAGTCCTTTTGTATAGCAGTCTCCAACCTCTTCTCTTTGTAAAGATCCATCTGGTCCCCAATTGCCAATCTCTTCTTTCTGTAACACTCCTTCTACACCCCAGTCTCCAAACTCTTCTCTCTGGAATGATCCTTCTGCACCTCAGTCTCCTAACTCTGCTCTCTGTAAAAGTCCTTTTGCACCTCAGTCTCCATTTTTGCTCTCTGTAATGGTCCTTCTGCACCCCAGTATCCAAACTCTGCTCTCCATAACGGTCCTTCTGCACCCCAATTTCCAAAGTCTGCTTCCTGTAACAATCCTTCTACACCCCAGTCTCCAAACTCTCCTCTCTGTACCAATCCTTCTGCACCTCAGACTCCAAACTCTGCTCTCTTTAACAGTCCTTCTGCACCTCAGTCTCCAAATTCTGCTCTCTGCAACAGTCCTTCTGAACCTCAGTCTCCAACCTTTGCTCTCTGTAATGGTCCTTCTGTACCCCAGTATCCAACTTCTGCCCTCTGTATCAATCCTTCTGAACGTCAGTCTCCAACGTCTGCTCTCTGTAACAGTCTTTCTGCACCCTAGTCTCCATCATCTGCTCTCTACAACGGTCCTTCTGCACCAAAGTCTCCAAACTCTGCTCTCTCTGGTCCTTCTGTACCACAGTCTCCAAACTCTTCTCTCTATAACGGTCCTCCTGCACCACAATTGCCAACCTCTGCTTTCTGTAACAGTCTTTCTGAACCTCAGATTCTAACCTCTGCTCTCTGTAACAGTCCTTCTAAGACTCAGTCTGAAACCTCTGCTGTCTGCAACAATCTACTGCACCCCAGTCTCCAAACTGTGCTCCCTGCAACAGGTCTTCTGCACCCCAGTCTCCAAACTCTTCTCTCTGCAACGATCCTTCTGCACCTCAGTCTCCAACTTCTGCTCTCTGCAACAGTCCTTCTAAACCGCAGTCTCCAACCTCTGCTCTCTGCAATGATCCTTCTGCATTCCAGTCTCCAACAACTGCTCTCTGCAGTAGTCCTTCTGCACTCCAGTCTCCAAACTTTTCTCTCTGCGACAGTACTTCTTCACCCCAGTCTCCAACATCTGCTCTCTGCAACATTTCTTCTGCACCCAAGTCTCTAAACTGTGCTCTCTGTAACTGTCCTGCTGCACTTCAGTCTCCAACTTCTGCTCTCTGTAGCGATCCTTCTGCACCTTATTCACCAACCTCTGCTCTCGGCAACGATCCTTCTGCACCCCAGTCTCTATTCTCTGCTCACTGCAAGAATCCTTTTGCACGCCAGTCTCCAACCTCTCCTCTCTGTAAAAATCCTTCTGCACCAAAGTCTCCAAGTTTTTCAATCTGTAACAGTCCTTCTGCACCCCAGTCTCAAAACTCTGCACTCAGAAAAGATCTTTCTACACCTCAGTCTCCAACCTCTGCTCTCTTTAATAGTCCTTCTGCACCCAGTCTCCAATATCTGCTCTCTGCAATGATCCTTCTTCTCCCCAGGTTCCAACGTATGCTCTCTGTAACAGTCCTTCTGCACCTCAGTCTCCAAACTCTGCTCTCTGAAACAGTTTTTCTGCACCCCTGTCTCCAACCTCTGCTCTCAGTAACAGTTCTTCTGCACCCCAATCTCCAAACTCTGCTCACTGTAACACTCCTTCTGCACCTCAGTCTCCACCCTCAGCTCTCTGTAAAAGGCCTTCTGCACCTCAGTCTCCAACCTCTACTCTCTGTAAGATCCTTTTGCAACCCATTCTCCAAACACTGCTCTCTGTAACAGTCTTCTGCAACCCAGTCTCCAAACTCTGCTCTCTGTAACAGGCCTTCTGCACCCCAGTCTTCAAACTCTGCTATCTGTAACAGTCCTTCTGCACCCCAGAATCCAACATCTGCTCTCTGAAACAGTCCTTCTGCTCCTCAGGCTGAAAACTCGGCTATCTGCAAAAATCTTTCTGCACCCGAGTTTCCAAACTTTGCTCTCTGTAACAGTCCTTCTGAACCTCAGTCTACAAAACGCTCTCTGTAAGATCCTTCTGAAACCCAGTCTCGATATTGTGCTATTTTTAACAGTCCTTCTGCATCCCAGTCTCCAACTTCTGTTCTCTGTAACAGGCGTTCTGCAGCCCAGTCTCCAATCTCTGCTCTCTGTATCAGGCCTTCTGCAACCCAGTCTCCAACCTCTGCTCTCTGCAACAGTCCTTCTGCATCCCAGTCTCCAACCTCTGCTCTCTGTTAAAGTTCTTCTGTACCCCAGTCTCCTACATCTGCTCTCTGTATCAGTCATTTTACACCTCAGTCTCCAAACTCTGCTCTCTGCAGCAGTTCTTTTAGCCCCAGTAACCAAAATCTGCTCTGTGTAACGATCCTTCTGCACCTTAGTTTCCAAACTCTGCTCTCTGCAATGATCCTTCTGCACCTCTGTCTCCAACCTCTGATCTCTGTATCAGTCCTTCTGCACCACAGTCTCCAAACCCTGCTCTCTGCAAAAGTCCTTATGCACCCAAATCTCCAAACTCTGCTGTCTGCAACATTTCTTCTGCACCCCAGTCTCCAACCTGTGCTCTCTGTAACAGTCCTTCTGCACCCCAGTCTACTAACTCTGCTCGCTGTAACAGTCCTTTTGTATTGCAGTCTCAAACCTTTTCTCTTTGTAACGGTCCATCTGTTCCCCAATTGCCAACCTCTGCTTTCTGTAACAGTCCTTCTGCACCCCAGTCTCCAAACTCTTCTCTCTGCAACGATGTTTCTACACCTCAGTCTCCAAACTCTGCTCTCTGTAAAAGTCCTTCTGCACCTCAGTCCCCATTCTTTGCTCTCTGTAATTGTCCTTCTGCACCCCAGTATCCAATCTCTGCTCTCTGTAACAAACCTTCTGCACCCCAGTCTCCCAAATCTGCTCTCTGCAATGGTCCTTCTGGACCCCAGTGTACAAACTCTTCTCTCTGTAACAGTCCTTCTATACGGCAGTCTCCAACCTCTTCTCTCTATAACGGTCCTTGTACACCCCAATTTTTAACCTGTGCTCTCGGTAACAGTCTTTCTAAGCCTCAGTCTGAAACATCTGCTCTCTGCAACAATCCTTCTAAACAACAGTTTCCAAACTGTGCTATTTGTAACAATCCTTCTGCACCCAAGTCTCCAAGATCTGCTCTCTGTAACAGGCCTTCTGCACCCCAGTTTCCAAACTCTGCTCTCTGCAAAAGTCCTTCTACACCCCAGTCTCCAACCTCTTCTCTCTGCAACGATCCTTCTGCATCCAAGTCTCCAATGTCTGCTCTCTTTAAGATCCTTCTGCACCTCGTTCTCTAAACTTAGCTCTCTGTAACAGTCATTCTGCACATCAGTCTCCAAACTCAACTCTCTGCAACAGCCCTTGTGCACCCCAGGATCCAACCTCTGTTCTCTGCAGCTGTCCGTCTGCACCCCAGGCTACAAACTGTGCTCTCTGTAACAGTCCTTCTGCACCCCAGTCTCCAAACTCTACTTTCCGTATCAGTTATTCTGCACCCAAGTCTGAAAACTTTGCTCTGTGTAACAGTCCTTCTGAACCTCAGTCTCCAAATTCTACTCTCTGCAAAAGTCCTTCTGCACCCATGTCTCCAACACCTGATCCCTGCAACAGTCCTTTTTCACCCCAGTTTCCAACCTCTGATATCTGCAACAGTCCTTCTGCACCCCAGTCTCCAAACTCTGCTCTCTGCAACAGTCCTTCTACACTCCAGTCTTCAACCTCTGCTCTGTTTAACAGTCCCTCTGCAACCCAGTTCCAATCTTTGCTGTCTTCAACGATCCTTATGATTCCAGTCTCCAATATCTGCTTTCTGCAACCGTCCTTCTGCACCCAAGTCTCCAAACTCTGCTCTCTGCAACAATCCTTCTGCACACAAGTCTCCAACCTCTGCTCTCTGCAATAATCCTACTGCACCCCATTCGCCAACCTCTACTCTCTGTAACAATCCTTCTGCACCGCAGTCTCCAAACTCTGCTCCACGTAATATTCTTCTGCAACCCAGTCTCCAAACTCTGCTCTTTGTAACAGCCCTCTGTACCCAGTGTCCAACCTCTGCTCTCTGTAACAGCCTTCTGCTCCCCAGGCTCTAAACTCTGCTCTGTGTTTCAGTCCTTCTGCACCTCAGTCTCCAAACTCTTCTCTGTTTAATAGTCTTTCTGCATCTCAGTCTCCTACCTCTACTGCAGTTCTTCTGCACACCAGTCTCCAACTTCTGCACTCTGAAACAGTTCTTCTCCACTCCAGTCTCCAACCTCTGCTCTCTGTAACAGTCCTCCTGTATTGTAGTCTCAAAACTCTGCTGTCTGTAATGGTCCTTCTGAACCTCAGTCCCCAACCTCTGCTTTCTGTATCAGTCCTTCTGCACCCCAGTCTCCAACCTCTGTTATCTCCAACAGTCTTCTGCACCTCAGTCTCCAAATTCTACTCTCTGTGAAAGTCTTTCTGTAACCAAGTCTCCAACACCTGCTCCCTGCAACAGTCCTTCTTCACCCCAGTTTCCAAACTCTGCTATCTGCAACAGTCCTTCTGCACCCCAGTCTCAAAACTGTGCTCTCTGTATAATCCTTATGAAACCCAGTCTCCAACCTCTGCTATGTGCAACAGTCCTTCTGCACCCCAGTCTCTAACATCTTCTCTCTGATACAGTCGTTTCCCACGTCAGTCTCCAACCTTTGCTCTCTGCAGCAGTCCTCCTCCAACCCAGTCTAAAACCTCTTCTCTCTGTAACAGTCCTACTGCACCTCAGTCTAAAAACTCTGCTCTCAGCAAGGATTCTTCTGCACCTCAGTTTCCAAGCACTGCTCTCTGTAACAGGCCTTCTGCATTCCAGTCTCAACCTCTGCTCTCCGCAACAGTCCTTCTGCACCCCAGTCTCCAACCTATACTTTCTGTAAGATCTTTCTGAACACAAGTCTCCAACGTATGCTTTCTGAATCAGTCCTTCTGTACCGTAGTCTCCAAACTCTGGACACTGTAAAGGTCTTTCTGTACTTCAGTCTGCAACCTCTGCTCCCTGAAACACTCCTTCTGCACCCCAGTATCCAAACTTTGCTCTCTGCAACAGTTTTTCTGCACATCAGTCTCCAAAATGTTCTCTCTGTAAATGTACTACTGCACACCCGTAATCAACTTCTGCTCTCTGTAAAAGTCCTTCTGCATTAAGTCTCCCAAATCTGCTCTCTTTAACGATCCTTCTACACCCCAGTCTCCGAACTCTGCTCTATGCAAGGATCCTTCTGCACCCCAGTCTCCAAAGTCTGCTCTCTGTAAAAGTCCTTCTGCACCCCAGTCTCCCAACTCTGGTCTCTCTAACCGTCCTTCTGCACCTAAGTCTCCAACCTCTGCTCTATGCAAAAGTCTTTCTGCACCCAAGTCTCCAACATCTGCTCTCTACAAAAGTCCTTCTACACCCCAGTCTACAACTTCTGCTCTCTGCAATAGTCCTTCTACACCCCAGTTTCCATACTCTGCTCGCCCAAACGATCCTCCTGCAACCCAGTCTCCAACCTCTGTACTCTGCAACACTCCTTATTCTCCTTAGTCTCCAACCTCTTCTCTCTGTAACAGTCCTTCTGTACCGCAGTCTCCAACCCCTGTTCTCCGTACAGGTCTTTAGGCACCCCAGTATCCAACCTCTGCTTTCTCTATCAGTCGTATTTAACCAAAGAGTCGAAACTCTGCCTGCTGTAACAGTTCTTCTGAAACTCAGTCTGCAACCTCTGCTCTCTGCAACAGTCCTTCTGCACATCAGTCTCCAAACTCTGCTGTCTGTAAAACTCCTTTGGCACCCAAGTATCCAACCTCGGCTTTCTGTATCAGTCCTACTGCACCCCAGTCTCCAAACTAAGATCGCTGTAACAATCCTTCTGCACCTCAGTCTCCAAACTCTGCTCTCTGTAACATCCTTCTGCAACCCACTATTCAAACTATGCTCTCTCTAACAGTCCTTCTACACCACAGTATTTAAACTCTGCTTTCTGTATCAGGCCTTCTGCACCCCAGTCTCCAACCTCTGATTTCTGTATCAGTGTTCTGCACCACAGTCTCCAAACTCTGGTCTCTGCAAATATCCTTCTGCACCAAAGTCTTCAACCTCTGTTCTCTTAAACACTTCTTCTGAACCCCAGTCTCAAAACTCTGCTTTCTGTAACAGTTCTTCTGTTCTGCAGTCTCCAAACTTTGTTTTCTTTAAGGGTTTTTCTGCACCCCAGTTTCCAACCTCTGCTTTCTGTATCAGTCCTTCTGCACCACAGTCTCCAAACTCTGCTCTTTTAACAGTCCTTTTGCACCTCAGTCTGCAACCTCTGCTCTCTGCAATAGTCCCAGGCACCCCAGTCTCCAAACATTGCTCTCTACAACAGTCCTTCTGCACCCCAGTCACCAACAACTGCTCTCTACAACATTTCTTCTTCACCTCAGTCTCCAACCTCTGCTCTTTGCAACAGTCCTTCTGCATCCCAGTCTCCAACCTCTTCTTTCTGTATAAGTTCTTCTGCACCCGAGTCTCCAACCTCTGTTCAAAGTAACAGCCCTTCTGCACTTCAGTCTCCAAACTCTGCTCTCTGCATCAGTCCTTCGGCACTCAAATCACCAATCTCTACTCTCTGCAACAGTCCTTCTCCACCCCAGTCTCCAAACTCTGCTCTCTGCAACAGTCCTTCTGCAGCCCTACCTCAAACCTCTACTCTCTGCAACTGTCCATCTGCACACCAGTCTCAAACCTCTGCTCTGTGCAATAGTCCTTCTGCATCCCAGTACAAACCTCTACTCTCTTCAACATTCCTTCTGCACCCCAGCCTCCAAACTCTGTTTTCTGTATCAGTCTTTCTGCACTCAAGTCTCTAAACTCTGCTCTCTGTAACAATCTTTCTACACCCAAGTCTCCAACCTCTGCACTCATTAACAGTCCTTCTGCACCTCAGTCTACAACCTCTGCCCTCTGCAAAGGTCTTTCTGCACCACAGTCTTCAACATCTACTCTCTGTAACAGTCCTTCTGGACCTCAGTCTCCAACCTCTGCTCTCTGTAATATCCTTCTGTAAACCAGTCTTCAAACTCTGCTTTCTGTACCAGTAATTCTGAACCGAGTCTCCAAACTCTGCTCTCTGTAACAGTCCTTCTGAACCCAAGTCTCCAACCTCTGTTCTCTGAAACAGTCTTTTGACACCCCCAGTCACCACCCTCTGCTCTCTGTAACGATCCTTTTGCACCAAAGTCTCCAACCTCTTTTCTCTGCAACAGTCCTTCTAAACATCATTCTGAAAACTCTGCTCTCTGCAACGATCTTTCTGGACCCCAGTCTCCAACCTCTGCTCTCTGTAAAAGTCCTTTGGAACCTCAGTCAAAAACCTCTGCTCTCTGTAAGATCCTTCTGCCACCCAGTCTCCCATGTCTGCTCTATGTTAAAGGCCTTCTGCACCCCAGTCTCCAAGCTCTGCTCTCTGTAACAGGCCTCCTGCACCTCAGTCTCCAACCTCTTTTCTCTGTAAGGATGCTTCTGCACCACAGTCTCCAACCTCTGCTCTCTGAACATTCCTATTGCACCGCAGTCTCCAACCTCTGCTCTCTGTAATATCCTTCTTCACACCTGTCTCCAACCTCTGCTCTCTTTAACAGTCCTTCTATTCCGCAGTCTCCAAACTCTATTCTCTGTAACGGTCCTTCTGCACCCCAGTCTTTCACGTCTGCTTTCTGTATCCGTCATTCTGCACCCCATGCTTCTACATCTGCTCTCTGTAACAGTCTTTCTGCACCCCAATTTCCAACCTCTGCTCTATACAACAGTCCTTCTGCACCCCAGTCTCCAAAAACTGCACTCTGCACAGTCCTTTTGCACCCCAGTCTCCAACCTCTGCTCTCTGCAAAAGTCCTTCTGCACCTCAGTCTCCAAACTTTGCTCTCTGTGAAATACTTCTGCACCCCAGTCTCTAACGTCTGCTCTCTGCAACAATCCTTTGGCACCCAAGTCTCCAACGTCTACTCTCTGCAATGGTCCCTCTACACCCCAGTCTCCAACCTTGTTCTCTACATCAGTTCTTCTATACCGCAGTCTTTAACCTCTGTTCTCTGTAAGGTTCCTTCTGCACCCCATTCTCCAACCTCTGCTTTCTGTATCAGTCTTTTTGCACCACAGTCTCCAAACTCTGCTCTCTGTAACAGTCCTTCTGCACCTCACTCTACAACCTCTGCTCTCTGTAACTTTCCTTCTGTACTTAAGTCTCTAACCTCTGTTCTCTGTAACGGTTTTCTGCACCCCAGTCTCCAAACTCTGCTTTCTGTATCAGTCCTTCTGCACCCCGGTCTCTAAACTCTGCTTTCTTTAACAGTCCCTCTGCACCCCAGTCTCTAAAATCTGCTCTCTGGAAGAGTCCTTCTGCACCCCACTCTCCAAACTCTGCTCTCTGCAACATTTCTTCTTCACCCCAGTTTTAAAACTGTGCTCTTTGTAACTGTCCTTCTGCACCCCAATCTCCAAACTCTGCTCTGTGTAACAGTTCTTCTGTACTGCAGTCTCCAACCTCTGCTCTCTGTAACTGTCCTCTTGCACCCCAGATTCTAACCTCTGCTTTCTGTATCAGGCCTTCTACACTCAAGTCTCCAACTTCTGCTCACTGTAACAGTCCTTAAGAACCTCAGTCTTCAAATTCTGCTCTCTGCAACAGTCCTTCTGCATCCCAATCTACAACCTCTGCTCTCTGCAACAGTCCTACTACACCCAAGTCTCCAACCTCTGCTATTCAAAAGTCCTTCTGTACCTCTGTCTCCAAACTCTGCTCTCTGCATTGGTCTTTCTGCACCACAGTCTCCAACCTCTACTCTCGGTAACAGTCTTTCTGCACTTCAGACTCAAACCTCTACTGTCTGTAAGATTCTTCTGCAACCCAATCCCCAAACTCTGCTCTCTGTAACAGTCCTACTGCACCTTTCTTCAAATTCTGCAATCTGTAACAGGGGTTCTGCACCCCAGTCTACAATCTCTGCTCTCTGGAACGATCATTCTACACCCAAGTCTCCAACCTCTTCTCTCTGCAATAGTCTTTCTGCACCCCAGTCTCGAAAATCAACTGTCTGCAATAGTCCTTCTGCACCTCAGTCTGAATACTCTGCTCTCTGCAACGATCCTTCTGACCCCAGTCTCCAAACTCTGTTCTATGTAACACTCCTTCTGAACCCCAGACTCCAACCTCTGCTCTTTGTAAAGGTCTTTCTGCACCCCAGTCTTTACACTCTGCTTTCTGAATCAGTTCTTCTGCACCACAGTTTTCAATTTCTGCTCTCTGCAACAGTCCTTCTGCACCTCAGTCTCCAACCTCTGCTCTCTTCAACAGTCCTTCTGAACCCCAGTGTCAGAACTCTAATCTTTGCAACAGTCATTCTACACCCAAGTCTCCAACCTCTACTCTCTGCAGTGATCCTTCTTCACCCCAGTCTCCAACGTCTGCTCTCTGCATCAGTCCTTCTGCACCACAGTCTCCAACCTCTGGTCTCTAAAAGATTCTTCTGCAAACCAGTTTCCAAACTATACTCTCTGTGACTTTCCTTCTGCACCCCATTCTCCAAACTGTACTCTCTGTAACAGTCCTAATGTTCCGCCTTCTCCAAACTTTGCTCTCTGAAACTGTCCTTCTGCACCTCAGGCTCCAACCTCTTCTCTCTTCTAATGTCCTTCTGCACCCCAGTCTCCAAACTCTGCTCTCTGCAACATTTCTTCTTCACACCAGTCTCAAAACTGTGCTCTCTGTAACTGTCCTTCTGCACCCCACTCTCCAACGTCTGCTCTGTGTAACAGTCCTTCTGTACTGCAGTCTCCAACCTCTGCTCACTGTAACTGTCCTCTTGAACCCTAGACACCAACCTCTGCTTTCTGTATCAGTCCTTCTGCACTCAAGTCTCCAACCTCGGCTCACTGTAACAGCACTTATGAACTTCAGTCTTGAAATTCTGCTCTTTGCAATAGTCCTTTGGCATCCAAATCTACAACCTCTTCCATCTGCAACAGTTCTTCTCCACCCCAGTCTCCGAACTCTGCTCTTTGTAACAGTTTTTCTGTACTGCAGTCTCCAACCACTGCTCTCTGCAATGGTCCCTCTGCACCAGAGTCTCCAACCTTGTTCTCAACAACAGTTCTTCTGTACCGCAGTCTTCAACCTCTTTTCTCTGTAATAGCCCTACTCCAACCCAGTCTCTTACCTCTGCTCTCTGTAACGGTCCTTCTTCACCTGAGTCTCCAAACTCTGTGTTATGTATCACTCATTCTGCACCCCAGTCTCCAACCTCTGCTCTCTGTAACAGTCCTTCTGTACCTAAGACTTCAACCTCTGTTCCCTGCAACAGTCCTATTGCACCCCAATCTCCAACCTCTGCACTCTGCAACAGTCCTTATGCACCTCAGTGTCCAAACTCTTCTCTCTGTAAGATCCTTCTGAACCCCAGTCTACAAACTCTGCTTTCTGCAATGGTCCTTCTGCACCCAAGTCTTCAAATTCTGATCACTACAATAGTTATTCTGCACCCAAGACTAAAACCTCTGCTCTCTGTAACAGTCCTTCTGAACTACAGTCTCCAAACTTTTTTCTCTGTAAGGGTCCTTCTGCACCACATTCTTCAACCTCTGTTTTCTGCATAAGTCTTTTTGCACTACATTCTCAAAACTCTGCTTTCAGTATCAGGCATTCTGCACCTCAGTCTGCAACCTCTGCTCTCTGCAATAGTCCATATGCACCCCAGTCTCTAATTTCTGCTCTCTGCAACATTCCTTCTGCACCTCAGTCTCCAACATCTGCTGTCTGCAACAGTCCTTCTCCAACCAAGTCTCCAAACTCTTCTCTCTGCAACAGTCCTTCTACACCCCAGTCTTCAAACTGTATCTGTTGTTTTTCACCAAAGTCTCAAAACTCTTCCTTCTGTAACAGTCCTTCTGCAAGTCAGTCTGCAACCTCTGCTCTCTGCAAGAGTCCTACTGCACCCCAGTCTCAATCCTCTGCTCTCTGCAACAGTCCTTTTGCACCACAGTCTCCAACCTCTGCTCTCTATAACAGTCATTCTGTACTGCATTCTCTAACATCTCCTCTCTGTAAGGGTACTTCTACACCCGAGTCTCCAACCTCTGCTTTCTGTATCAGACCTTCTGCACCCCAGTCTCCAACCAGTGCTCTTTGCAACTGTCCCTCTGCACCTTAGTCCTCAACATTTGCTCTCTGCTACAGTCCTTCTAGACCCCAGTCTCCAACCTCTGCTCTCACTAACAATCCTTCTTCACCTCCATCTACAACCTCTGATCTCTGCAATGGTCCTTCTGCACCTGAGTCTCCAACATCTACTCTCTGTTACAGTGCTTCTGCACCTAAGTCTTCAACCTCTGCTCTATGTAAGATCCTTTGGCAACCCAGTCTCCACACTCTGCTCTATGTAAAAGACCCTATGCACCCCAGTCTCCAACCTCTGCTCGCTGCAACAGTCCTTGTGCAAACCAATCTCCAACATCTGCTCTCTGCAACAGTTCTTCTGTACCTCAATCTGCAAGGATCCTTCTGCCACCCTGTCTCCAAACTCTGCTCTCTGTAACAGTCCTTCTGCACCCCAGTCTCCAACCTTTTTTCTCTGCAATGATCATTCTTTACCTCAGTCTCCAACATCTGCTCTCTGCAACAGTCCTTGTGTACATTAGTCTGAAAACTCTGATCTCTGCAAGGATCCTTGTGCACCACAGTCTCTAAACTCTGCTTTCTGTAACAGTCTTTCTGTAACTCAGTCTTCAACCTCTGCTCTCTGTAACAGTCTTTATGAACCCCAGTCTTCAACATCTTCTCTCTGTAAGATCCTTCTACATCCCAGTTTCCAAACTCTGCTCTCTGTAGCAATCCTTCTCCACCCCAGTCTTCAACCTCTGCTCTCTGCAAGGGTCCTTCTGCACGACAGTCTCCAACCTCTGGTCTTGGCAACAGTCCTTCTGCACCCTAGTATCCAAACTCTGCTCTGGGTACATTTCTTCTGCACCTCAGTCTCCAACCTCTGCTTTATGTAAAATCTTTCTGCAACAAAGTCTCCAAACTCTGGTCCCTGCAAAAATCCTTCTGAACCCCAGTCTCCAACCATTGCTCTGGGTAACATTTCTTCTGCACCTCAGTCTCCAACCTCTGCTTTATGTTAGACATTCTGCCATCCAGTCTCCAAACTCTGCTCTCTGTAACATTCCTTCTGCACCCCAGTCTCTAACCTCTGCTCTCTGTAACAGTTTTTCTATACCGCAGTCTCCAACCTCTGGTCTCTGTAATGGTCCTTCTGCACCCCAATTTCCAACCTCTGCTTTCTGTAACAGTCCTACTGCACCTCAGTCTCCAAACTCTGCTCTCTGTAACAGTGCTTCTACACCTCAGTCTCCAACCTCTGTTCTCTGTAACAGTCCCACTAAACCTCAGACTGACACCTCTGCTCTCTTCAAGAAACTTCAGCAACCCAGTCTCCAAACTCTGCTCTCTATAACTGTCCTTCAGCACCCCAGTTTCCCACCTCTTCTCTCTGTAAAAGGCCTTCTGCAGGCCAGTCTCCAAACTCTTCTCTCTGTAGCAGGCCTTCTGCACCCCAGTCTCCAAAATCTGCGCTCTGCAACGATTCTTCTGCACCCAGTCTCCAACCTGGCTCTCTGCAAAGATTCTTCTCCACCCCAGTGTCCAACATCTTGTCTCTGCATCAGTCCTTTTGAACCCCAGTCTCCAAACTCTGCTCTCTGTCAGATCCATCTGAACCCAAGTCTCAAAACTCTACTCTCTGTAACAGTCTCTCTGCACCCCAGTCTTCAAACTCTGCTCTTTGTAACAGTCCTTCTGCACCTCAGTCTCCAAACTGTGCTCTGTGTAACAGTCTTTCTGCACCCCAGTTTCTAAAATCTGCCCTCTTTAACAATTCTTCTGGAACCCAGACTCCAATATCTGCTCTTTGCAACTGTCCTTCTGCACCACAGTCTCCAAACTCTGCTCTCTGTAAGATCTTTCTGCACTCCAGTTTCCCAACTGTGCTCTCTGTAACATTCCTTCTCCACCCCAGTCTCCAACCTCTGTCCTCTGCAACAGTTTTTCTGCTCCCCAGAATCCGAGATCTGCACTCTGTAACAGTCCTTCTGTACCGCAGTCTCCAACCTCTGCTCTTTGTAACAATCCTTCTACACCCCAGTCTTCATCTCTGCTTTCTGTATCAGTCTGTCTGAACCCCAGTCTCCAAACTCTGTTCTCTGTATCAATCATTCTACACCTCAGTCTCCAACATGTGCTCTATGTAAGAGTCCTTTTGCACCCCAGTCTCCAACCTCTGCTCTTGGTAACAGACCTATACCGCAGTCTCCAACCTCTGCTCTCTGTAATGGTCCTTCTGCAGCCCTGTTTCGAAACTTTGCTTTCTGTAACAGTCCTTCTGCACCTGAGTCTCCAAACTCTCCTCTCTGTAACAGTCCTTCTACACCTCAGTCTCAAACCTCTGCTCTCTGTAACAGTCCAACCGCACCTCAGTCTCAAACCTCTGCTCGCTGCACTATCCTTCTGCACCCCAGTCTCCAAACAATGCTCTCTATAACAGTCCACCTGCACCTCAGTCTCCAAACTTTCCTCTCTGTAACAGACTTTCTGCAAGCCAGTCTCCAAACTCTTCTCTCTGTAGAAGGCCTTCTGCATGCCAGTCTCCAAAATCTGCTCTCTGCAACGATCTTTCTGCACCTCAGTCTCCAACATCAGCTCTCTGCAATGATCCAACTGCACCCCACTCTCCAACCTCTGATCTCTGCAACAGTCCTTCTGCACCTCAGTCTCAAAATTCTGCGCTCTGTAAGATGCTTCTGCACACCTGTATCTAACCTTTGCTTTCTGTAACAGTCCTTCTTACCTGAGTCTCCAAACTCTCTTCTCTAAAGAGTCCTTCTACACCTCAGTCTCCAACCTCTGCTCTCAGTAAGATTTTTCAGGAACCCAGTCACCAAACACTGATCTGTATAACAGTCCTTCTGCACCTGAGTCTCCAAACTCTCCTCTCTGTAACAGTCCTTCTACACCTCAGTCTCAAACCTGTGCTCTCTGTAACAGTCCACCTGAACCTCAGTCTCCAATCTCTCCTCTTTGTAACAGACCTTCTGCAAGCCAGTCTCCAAACTCTTCTCACTGTAGCAGGCCTTCTGCACGCCAGTCTCCAAAATCTGCTCTCTGCAACGATCCATTTGCATCTCAGTCTCCAACATCAGCTCTCTGCAATGATCCAATTGCACCCCACTCTCCAACCTCTGATCTCTGCAACAGTTCTTCTGCACCTCAGTCTCAAAATTCTTCTCTCTGTAAGATGCTTCTGCACCCCTGTATCTAACCTTTGCTTTCTGTAACAGTCCTTCTGCACCTCAATCTCCTACCTCTGCTCCAACAGTCCTTCTAAACCTCAGTCTCCAAACTTTGCTCTGTGTAAGATCCTTTTGAAACCAAGTCTTTAAACTCTGCTCTCTGTAACAGTCCTTCTGTACAACAGTCTCCAACCTCTTCTCTCTGCAATGATTCTTCTCCACCTCAGTCTCCAACATCTGCTCTCTGTAAAAGTCCTTCTGCACCCCAATTTCACAACTCTGCTTCCTGTGAAAGTCCTTCTGCACCTGAGTCTCCAAAATCTAATCTCTGTAACAATCCTTCGACACCCCAGTCTCCAAACTCTGCTTTCTGTATCAGTCTTTCTGAACCCCATTCTCCAACCTCTGTTCTCTGTGTCTATCCTTCGGCACCCCAGTCTCCAACCTCTTCTCTCTGCAACAGTCCTTCTTCACCCCAGTCTGCAAACTCTGCTCTCTGTAACAATCCTTCTGCCCCTCAGTCTCCAACCTCTGCTCTATTTAACAAGACTTCTGCAAGTCAGTCTCCAACCTCTGCTCTCCGCAACAGTCCTTCTGCACTCCAGTATCCAAACTCTGCTCTCTGCCACAGTCCTTCTGCAGCCCAGCCTCCAACCTCTGCTCTCTTCAACAGTCCTTCTGTACCAAAGTATCCAACCTCTGCTCTCTCTAAAATCCTTCTGTACTCCAGTCTCCAAACTCTGTCCTCTGCAACAGTCCTTTAGCTCCCCAGTCTCCAACATCCGCTCTCCGGAGCGGTCCTTCTACACCCCAGTCTTCAAACTCTGCTTTCTGTATCAGTCCTTCTGAACCCCAGTCTCAAACCTCTGGTCTCTGTATCTATCCTTCTGCACCTCAGTCTCCAACCTCTACTCTCTGTTACAGTTTTTCTATACCGCATTCTCCAAACTCTGGTCTTTCTTACGGTTTTTTTTGCACCCCAATTACCAACCACTTCCTTCTGTAACAGTCCTTCTGCACCTCAGTCTCCAAACTCTGCTTCTGTAACAGTCCTTCTACACCTCAGTCTCCAAAATCTTCTCTCTGTAACAGTCCATCTGCACCTCAGTCTGACACCTCTTCTGTCTGCACGAAACTTCTGCACCCCAGTCTCCAACCACTGCTCTCTGTAACAGTCCACCTGCACCTCAGTCTCCAAATTCTGCTCTTTGTAAGATCCTTCAGGAACTCATTCTCCAAACTCTGCTCTCTATAACAGTCCTTCTGCACCCCAGTCTCCAACCTCTCCTCTCTGTAACAGGCCTTCTGCACGCCAGTCTCATAACTCTGCTCTTTGTAGCAGGTCTTCTTCACCCCAGTCTCCAACCTCTGCTCTCTGAAACGATCCTTCTGCACCCAAGTCTCCAAACTCTTCTCTCTGCAATGATCCTACTGCAACCCATTCTCCAAACTCTGATCTCTGCAACAGTTTTTCTGAAACTCAGTCTCCAACTTCTGCTCTCCATTAGATCCTTCTTCATTCCTTTCTCCAAGCTCAGCTTAATTCAACCATCCTTCTGCACCCCAGTGTCCAACCTCTGCTCTATGTAACAGGATTTTGCACCTCAGTCTCCAATCTCCAATCTCTGCTCTCTGCAAAAGTCCTTCTGCACCCCAGTCTCCAACTTCTGCTCTCTCTAAGAGTCCTTCTGCACCTCAGTCTTCAACCTCTGCTCTCTGCAACATTCCTTCTGAAGCCCAGTCTCCATCCTCTGCTCTGTGCAACAGTCCTTCTTCACCCCAGTCTCAAACCTCTGCTCCCTGCAACAGTCCTTCTGCACCGCAGTCTCCAAACTCTGCTCTCTGTAGAATCCTTTTAAAACCCAGTCACAAACCTCTGCTCTCTGTATCTATCCTTCTGCACCTCAGTCTCCAAAGTCTCCTCTCTGTAACAGTCTATCTGCACCTCAGTCTGACAACTCTGCTCTCTGCACGATCATTCTGCACCCCAGTCTCCAAGCACTTCTCTCTGTAACAGTCCACCTGCACCTCAGTCTCCAACCTCTGATCTCGGTAAGATCCTTCTGGAACTCAGTCTCCAAACTCTGCTCTCTATATCAGTCCTTCTGCACCCCAGTCTTCAAACTCTCATCTCTGTAACAGGCCTTCTGCTCGCCAGTCTCCAAACTCTGCTCTCTGTAGCATGCCTTCTGCACCCCAGTCTCCAACTTCTGCTCTCTGCAACGATCCTTCTGCACCCCAGTCTCCAACCTCTGCTCTCTGCAATGATCCTACTGCACCACAGTCTTCAAGTCTGATTTCTTAAACAGTCGTTCTACAACTCAGTCTCCAACTTCTGCTCTCTGTAAGATCTTTCTGCACCCCTGACTCCAAGCTCTGCTTATTGCAACCATCATTCTGCACCCCAGTGTCCAACCTCTGCTCTATGTAACAAAATTTTGCACCTCAGTCTCCAACCTCTGCTCTCTGCAACAGTCCTTCTGCACCCCAGTCTCCAACCTCTGCTCTCTGCAACAGTCCTTCTGTACCCCAGTCTCCAAACTCTGCTCTCTGTAACAATCCTTCTGCACATCATTCTCCAAACTCTGTTCTCTGCAACGGTCCTTCTGCACCTCAGTCTCCAACCTCTACTCTCTTTAACAGTCCATCTGCACTTCACTCTCCAACCTCTTCTCTCTGTAGATTTTTCTAAAACCCAGTCTCAAACCTCTGCTCTCTGTATCTATTATTCTGCACCTCAGTCTCCAAACTCTGCTCTCTGTTACAGTTTTTCTGTACCGCAGTCTTCAAACTCTGGTCTCTGTTACGGTCCTTCTTCACCCCAATTTCCAACCACTTCTTTCTGTAACAGTCCTTCTGCACCTCAGTCTCCAAACTCTGTTCTCTGTAACACTCTTTCTACACCTCAGTCTTAAACCTCTGCTCTCTGCCTGATCCTTTTGCACCCCAGTCTCCAACCACTGCTCTCTGTAACAGTCCACCTGCAACTCAGTCTCCAACCTCTGCTCTCTGTAAGATCCTTCAGTAACCCAGTCTCCAAACACTGCTCTCTGTAACAGTCCTTCTGCACCTCAGTCTGACACCTCTGCTCTCTGCACGATCCTTCTGTACCCCAGTCTCCAAAAAATGCTCTCTGTAACAGTCCACCCGCACATAATCTCCAAACTCTGCTCTCTGTAAATTTCTTCAGCAACCCAGTTTCCAAACTCTGCTCTCTATAACAGGCCTTCTGCACGCCAGTCTCCAAACTGTTCTCTCTGTAGCAGGCCTTCTGCACCCCAGTCTCTAAAATCTACACTGTGCAACGAGCCTTCTGCACCCCAGTCTGCAAACTCTGCTCTTTGCAATGATCCTACTGCACCCCTGTCTACTACCTAGGATCTCCCCAAAAGACTTTCTGCACCTCAGTCTCCAAATTCTGCTCTCTGTAAGATCCATCTTCACCCCAGTATCCAACCTCTGTTCTCTGCAAGAGTCCTTCTGCATCAAAGCTCCAACCTCTGCTCTCTGTAAGAGGACTTCCGCACCACAGTCTTCTACCTCTGCTCTCTGCAACAGTCCTTCTGCACGCCAGGCTCTAACATCTGCTCTCTGCAACAGTCATTTTGCACCTGAGTGTGAAAACTCTGCTCTGTGCAACGACCATTCTGCACCCCATTCTCCTACCTCTGCTCTCTGTAACAGTCCATCTACACCTCAGTCTCCCAACTCTTCCCTCTGTTTGATCCTTCTGCAACCCAGTCTTTAAACTCTGCACTCTGTACCAGTTCTTCTGCACAACAGTCTCGAAATTCTGCTCTCTGTAACAGGCCTTCTGCAACCCAGTCTCCAACCTCTTCTCTCTGCAACGATTCGTCTCCAACCTAGTCTCCAACATATGCTCTCTGCAACAGTCCTTTTGCACCCCAGTCTCCAAACTCTGCTCTCTGTAAGATCCATCTGAACCCCAGTCTCCAACCTCTGCTCTCTGTAACAGTTTTTCTGCACCCCAGTCTTCAAATTCTGCTCTCTGTAGCAGTCCTTCTGGACTGCAGTCTCCAACCTCTCTTCTCTGTAATGGTCCTTCTGCACCCCAGTCTCCAAACTCTGCTCTCTGGACAGTCCTTCTGCACCTCATTCTCCAACCTATTCTCTCTGCAACAGTCTTTCTGCTCACCAGACTCCGAGATCTGCTCTCTGTAAAAGTCCTTCTGTACTGCAGTGTCCAAACTCTGCCCTCTGTTTCGGTTCTTCAACACCCCTGTCTCCAAACCCTGCTTTCTGTATCAGCCTGCCTGAACCCCAGTCTCCAACCTCTGTTCTCTGTATCCATCCTTCTGCACCTCCGTCTCCAACTTGTGCTCTCTGTAAGAGTCCTTCTGTATCCCAGTCTCTAACCTCTGCTCTCGGTAACAGTCCTAAACTGCAGTCTCCAAACTCTGCTCTCTTTAACGGTCCTTCTGCACGCCAATTTTTAACCTCTGCTTCCTGTAAAAGACCTTCTACACCTCAGACTGAAACCTCTGCTCTCTGCAATGATCCTACTGCACCCCAGTCTCCAACCTCTGATCTCTGCAACAGTCCTTCTGCACCTCAGTCTTCAACTTCTGCTCTCTGTAAGATCCTTCTGCATCCCTGTCTCCAAGATCTGCTATTTGCAACGATCCTTCTGCACCTCAATCTCCAAACTCTGTTCTATGTAAAAGGACTTCTGCACCTCAGTCTCCAACCTCTTATCTCTTCAAAAGTCCTTCTGCACCCCAGTCTATAAATTCTGCTCTCTGTAACAGTCCTTCTGTACTGCATTCTCCAACCTCTACTCTCTGTAACGTTCTTTCTGCACCCGATACTAGAGTCTCTGTTTTCTCTATCAGTCCTTGTGCACCCCAGTCTCTAACTTATGCTCTAAGTGTCCTTCTGCACCTTAGTCTAAAACCTCTGCTCTCTGCAACAGTCCTTCTGCACCCCAGTCTGCAACCTCTGCTCTCTTCAACAGTCCTTCTGCACTTCAGGCTCCAACCTCTGCTCTTTGCAACAGTCCTTCTGCACTCCAGTCTCCAAACTCTGCTCTCTGTAATAATCCTTCTTAACCTCAGTCTGCAAACTCTGTTCTCTGCAACAGTCTTTCTGCACCTCAGTCTTCAACCTATAATCTCTGTAACAGTACTTCTACACTTCAGTCTCAAACCTCTGTGGGATCCTTCGCCAACCCAGTCTCCCAACTGTGCTCTCTGTAAATTCCTTCTGCACACCAGTCTTCAGTCTCTTCTCTCTGCAACGATCATTCTTAAACCCAGACTCCAACCTCTGCTCTCTGCAACAGTCCTTCTATATTTCAGTCTCCAACAACTAGTCTCTGCAACAGTCATTCAGCACCACAGTCTGAAAACTTTGCTGTCTGAAACGAACCTCCTGAACCTCAGTCTCCTACCTCTGCTCTCTGTTAAAATCCTTCTACACCTCAGTCTCCGACATCTGCTCTTTGTAAGATCAATCTGAACCCCAGTCTCCAACATCTGCTCTCTGTAACAGTCCTTTTGCACCTCAGTCTCCAAACTTTGCTCTCTGCAACAGCCTTCTGCATCCCAGTTTACAAACTCTGCTCTCTGCACCGATCTTTCTGGACCCCAGTCTCCAATGTCTGCTCTCTGCAACAGTCTTTCTGCACCACAGTCTCCAAACTCTTCTCTCTGTAAGATCTTTCTGCACTCCAGTTTCCAAACTCTGCTCTTTCTAACATTCCTTCTCTACCCTAGTCACCAACGTCGGCTTTCTGCAAGGGTCCTGCGGAAACCCAGTTACCAAAATCTGTCCTCTGCAACAGTCCTCCTGTACCGCATTCACCAAACTCTGGTCTCTGTAACGGTCCTTCTGCACCCCAGTCTCAAAACTCTGCTTTCTATATCAGTCCTTCATAACCCCAGTCTCCAACCTGTGCTCTCTGTGTTTATCCTTCTTCACCTCACTCTCCAACCTGTGCTTTATGTAACAGTCCTTCTGAACCCAAGTATCCCACCTCTGCTCTCTGTAACAGTCCTTCTATACGGTAGTCTCCAACCTCTGCTCCCTGTAAAGGTCATTCTGCACCACAAATTACAACCTCTGCTTTCTGTAACAGTCCTTCTGCACCTCACTCTGAAACTTCTGCTCTCCACGATCCTTCTGCACCCCAGTCTCCAACCACTGCTCTCTGTAACAGTCCAACAGCACCTTAGGCTCCAACCTCTGCTATCTGTAAGATCCTTCAGCAACCCAGTCTTCAAAATCTGCTCTCTTTACCAGTCCTTCTGCACCCCAGTCTCCAACCTCTCCTCTCTGTAACAGGCCTTCTGCACGCAAGTCTCCAGCCTCTGCTCTCTGCAACGATCCTTCTGCACTCCTGTCTTTAACCTCTGCTCTCTGCAATGATCCTACTGCACCCCAGTCTCCAACCTCTGATCTCTGCAACAGTCCTTCTGCACCACAGTCTGCATCATCTGCTCTCTGTAACAGTCCTTTTGTACTGCAGACTCCAACCTCTGCTCTCTGTAACATTCCTTCTGGACCCCAATATTTCACCTCTGCTTTCGGTATCAGTACTTCTGCACCCCAGTCTCTAAACTCTCTGTAACATTCATTCTGCACTTCAGTCTCCAATCTCTGCTCTCTGTATCAGTCATTCTGCACCCCTGTTTTCAAACTCTGCTCTCTGAAACAGTCCTTCTGCACCTCAGTCTTCAACAACTGCTCTCTGGAACAGTCCTTTTATACCCCAGTCTCCATAATCTGCTCTGGCAACGAACCTTCTGCACCCCAGTATTCAACGTCTGCTCTGCAACAGTCTCTCTACAACCCAGTCTCCAAACTCTGCTCTCTGGAAAATCCTTCTGTACCCCAGTGTCCAAATTCTGCTCTCTGTAACATTCCTTCTGCACTCCAGTCTCCAAACTCTGCTCTCTGCAATGGTCCCTCGGCACCCCAGTCTCCAACCTTATTCTCAACAACATTTCTTCTGTATCGCAATCTTCAACCACTGTTCTCCGTAAGGGTCCTTCTTCACCCCAGTCTCCAAACTCTGCTTTCTGTATCAGTGCTTCTGCACCACAGTCTCCAAACTCTGCTCTCTGTAACAGTCCGTCTGCACTTCACTCTGCAACCTCTGCACTCTGCAACAATTCTTCTTCACCCCAGTCTTCAACCTCTGCACTCTGTAACAGTCCTTCTGTACTGCAGTCTCCAAACTCTGCTCACTGCAACAGTCCTTGTGCAACCCAATCTCCAACATCTGCTTTCTGCAACCGTTCTTCTGTACCTCAATCTGAAAACTCTGCTCTCTGCAATAATCTTTCTGCACCCGAGTCTCCAACCTCTGCTCTCTATAACAGTACTTCTGTACCTAAGTCTCCAACATCTGCTCTGTATCAGTTATGCACCCCTGTATCCCATATCTACTCTCTGTAACAGTCCTTCTTCACCTCAGTCTACAATCTCTGCTCTGTGTAAGATCCTTCTGCAACCTTGTCTAAAAACTATGCTCTCTGTAACAGTCCTTCTTCACCTAAGTCTTCAAACTCTGTTCTTTGCAACACTCATTCTGCACCCCAGTCGCCACCCTCTACTCTCTGTAACAGTCCTTCTGTACCATAGTCTTCAAACTCTTCTCTCTCTAACGGTCTTTCTGCACCCCAGTCTCCAACCTCTGCTTTCTGTATCTGTCCTTCTGCACCCCAGTCTACAACCTCTGCTCTCTGTAACAGTCCTTCTGCACCTCATATCCAAACTCTACTATCTGCAACAGTCCTTATGCCCCCCAATCTCCAACCTCTGCTGTCTGCAAAATTTCTTCTGCACCCCAGTCTGCAACGTGTGCTGTGTGTAACAGTCCTTCTGCCGCCAAGTCTCCACCTCTGCTCTCTGCATTGATCCTTCTGTACCTCAGTCTTAAAACTCTGCTCTCTGCAACAGTCATTCAGCACCCCAGTCTCCAAAATATGTTCTGTGTAACAGTCCTTCTCCACCTCAGTCTTCAACCTCTACTCTCTGCAAGAGTCCTTCTGCACCGCAGTCTTCAACATCTGCTCTCTAAACAGTCCTTCTGCACTTCAGTTTCCAAAATCTGCTCTCTGCAACAGTCCTTCTGAACTCCAATGTCCAAAATCTTCTCTCTGCAACCATCCTTCTGCACCGCAGTCTCCAACCTCTGCTCTCTGAAAGATCCTTCTGACCCCAGTTTTATAACTCTGCTCTCTGTAATATTCTTTCTCCAAGCCAGTCTCCAACCTCTGCTTTCTGCAAAGGTCCTGACGCACCCCAGTCTCCAACCTCTGTACTCTGCAACACTCCTTATTCTCCCCAGTCTCCGAACTCCGCTCTCTGTAACAGTCCTTCTGTACTGCAGTTTCCAAACTCTGCTCTCTGTAAAGGTCCTTTTGCACGCCAGTCTCCAACCTCTTCTTTCTTTGTCCTTCCATGTGAACCTCAGTCTCCAACCTCTGCTCTCTGCAAAAGTCCTTCTGCAACCCATTCTCCAACTTCTGCTCTCTGCAACAGTCCTTCTGAACAACAGTATCTAACATCTGCTGTCTGAAAAAGTCCTTTTGTACCCTAGTCTCCAACCTCTGCTCCCTGCAACATTCCTTCTGTACTGCAGTCTCCAACTTCTGCTCTCTGCAACAAACTTGTGCACCCCAGTCTCCAACATCTGCTCTCTGCAAAAGTTCTTCTGCACCTCAGTCTGAAAATTTTGCTTTCTGCAACAATCCTTCTTCACCCCAGACTTAAACATCTGCTCTCTGTAACAGTCCTTCTGCACCTCAGTCTCCAACCTCTGCTCTCTATAACAGTCGATCTACACCTCAGTCTGAAACCTCTTCTCTCTACACGAACCATCTGAAACCCAGTCTCCAACGACTGCTCTCTGTAACATTCTTCCTGCACCTAAGTCTCCAAACACTGCTCTCTGTAAGATACTTCTGCCACCCAGTCTCCTAACTTTGCTTTCTATAACAGTCCTTCTGCACCCCAGTCTTTAACCTCTGCTCTAATTAATAGGCCTTCTGCACCCCAGTCTCCAAACCCTGCTCTCTGTAACAGGCCTTCTGAACCCCAGTCTCCAAACTCTTCTCTCTGCTACAATCATTTTACACCTCAGTCTCCAAAATCTACTCTCTGTAAGATCCTTCTGCAACCCAGTCTCCTAACTATGCCCTCTCTAACAGGCCTACTGCACCCCAGTCTTCAAAGTCTGTTCTCTATAACAAGACTTCTGCACCCCAGTCTCCAAACACTGCTCTCTGCAACAGTCCTTCTGCGCCCCAGTCTCCAACATGTAGTCTCTGCAACATTGCTTCTGCACCTCAGTCTTAAAACGCTGTTCTCTGCTACGATCCTTTTGCACCTCAGTCTTCAAACTCTACTCTCTGTAACAGTCCTTCTGCACCTGGGTCCCCAACATCTGCTCTCTGTTAGATCCTTCTTCAACCCAGTCTCCAAACTCTGTGATCTGTAAGAGTCCTTCTGGAGCCCTTCTCCACACTCTGCTCTCCCTAACAGGCTTTCTGCACCACAGTCTCTAAACTCTGCTCTCTGTAACAGTCTTTTTGCACCTCAGTCTCCAACCTCTCTTCTCTGCAATGATCCTTTTTCACCCAAGTCTCCAACGTCTCCTCTTCTCAACAGACCTTCTGCACCTCAGTCTCTAAATTCAGCTCTTGGCAACAGTCCTTTTTCACCCAAGTCTCCAGCCTCTGCTCTCTGCAACAGTCCTTCTAAACCCCAGTCTTCAACCTGTGCTGTGTGTAACAGTCCTTCTGCACCCAAGTCTCCCACCTCTGCTCTCTGTAACAATCCTTCTGCACCCCAGTCTCCAACCTTTGCTCTCTGTAACAGTCCTTCTGCACCATATTATGAAACCTCTGCTCTCTGTTACAGTCTTTCTATACCGCAGTCTCCAACCTCTGCTCTCTGTAACAGTCCGTCTGTACCCCAATTTCCAACCTCTGTTTCTGTAACAGTCCTTCTGCACCTCACTCACCAAACTCTGCTCTCTGTAACAGTCCTGCTGCAACTCAGTCTCCAACCTCTTCTCTCTGTTACAGTCCTTCTGCAACTCAGTCTGAAACCTCTGCTCTCTGCACGATCCTTCTCTAATAACTGCTCTCTGTAACATTCGTGCTGCACCACAGTCACCAACCATTGCTCTCTGTAAGATCATTCTTCAACCCAGCATGAAAACTCTGCTCTCTATAAAAGTCCTTCTGCAACCCAGTCTCCAACCTCAACTCTCTGTAGCACGCCTTTTGCACCCCTGTCTTCAAACTCTGCTCTCTGAAACAGTCCTTCTGAACGTCAGTCTGCAACCTCTGCTCTCAGTATCGGTCCTTCTGCACCCCAGTCTCACACCTCTGCTTTCTGTATCATAATTCATCACCCCAGTTTCCAAAAATTGCTCTGTATAACAATCCTTCTGCATCTCAGTCTCCAACCTCTGCTCTCTGAAATAGTCTTTCTGCACCCCAGTCTCCAACCTCTTCTTTCTGCAACATTCCTTCTGCACCCCAGTCTCTAACCTGTGCTCTCTGTAACAGTCTTTCTGCACCGCAGTCTCCCACCTCTTCTCTCTGTAACTATCCTCCAGCAGCCCAGTCTCCACCTCTACTCTCTTCAATGATTCTTCTGCAACTCAGTCTCCAACTTCTGCTCTCTTCATCGATTCTTCTGCACCCCAGACTCCACCTCTGCTCTCTGTAACTGTTTTTCTTCAAATCAATCTCCAAACTCTGTTCTCTGCAACCGTCCTTCTGCACCCCTGTCACTAACCTCTGCTCTCTGCAACGATCCTTATGCACCCCAGTCTCTAACATCTGCTCTCTATAACATTCCTTCTGCAACCCTGTCTCCAAAGTCTCCTCTCCTGAACACTCCTTCTGAACCCCAGTCTCCAACCTCTGTTTTCTGTATGGTCCTGCTGCACCCCAGTTTCCAAACTCTGCTCTCTGTAACATTCTTCTCCAACCCAGTCTACAACCTCTGCTTTCCTCAACGGTCCTGATGCAACCCAGTCTACAACATCTGTTCTCTGCAACAGTCCTTCTACTTTCCAGTATCAAACCTCTGCTCTCTGTAACAGTCCTTCTGTACCGTAGTCTCAAACGTCTGCTTTCTCTAACGGTCCTTCTGCACCCCAGTCACAAACATCTGCTTTCTGTATAAGTCCTTCTGAACAACGGATTCCAACCTCTGCTTCCTGTAACAGTCCTTCTGCACCTTTGAATCCAACCTCTGAACTCTGCAACCTTACTTCTGCACCCCATTCTCTAACCTCTGCTCTCTGTAACAGTACTTCTGTACTACAGTTTCCAACCTCTGCTCTCTGTAACGGTTCTTCTGCACCCCAGTCTCAACCTCTGCTTTCTGTATCAGTAATTCTGCACCCCAGTCTCCAACCTTTGCTCTCTGTAACATTCTTTCTGCACCTCAGTCTCCAACCTCTGCGCTCTGCGACAGTTCTTCTGCACCCCAGTCTCTAAACTCTGCACTCAGCAACAGTTCTTCTGCACCACAGTCTCAAACCTCTGCTTTCTGTATCAGTCCTTCTGAACCCCAGTCTCCAAACTCTGCTCTCTGTAACAGTTATTCTGCACCTCAGTCTCCAAATTCTGCTCTCTTCAACAGTCCTCTGGACTCAACTATTTCCACACCTGCACCTTGTAACAGTCCTTCTTCACCTCATTCTCCCACCTCTGCAATTTGCAACAGTCTTTCTGTACCCCAGTCTCCAATTTCTTCTCTCTGTAACAATCTTTCTGCACCTCAGTCTTCAACCTCTGCTCTCTGTAAGATCCTTCTGCAACTCAGTCTCCAAACTCTGCCCTCTGTAACACTCGTTCTGCATCCTTTCACCAAACTCTGCTCTCTATAACAGGCCTTCTGCACCGCAGTCTCCAACCTCTGTTCTCTGTAACAGTCCTTCGGCACCCCAGTATCAAACCTCTGCTCTCTGCAAAGATCCTTCTGCACCCGAGTCTTCAAGCTCTGTAATCTCCAACAGTCTTTCTGCACCTGAGTATGAAAACTCGTTTCTCTGCAATGATCCTTCTGCACCCCAGTCTCAAAACTCTGCTCTCTTTAACAGTCTTGTTCCACCTCAGTCTCCAACCTCTGCTCTCAGTAAGATCCTTCTGCAGCCCTGTCTCCAAACTCTGCTCTCTGTAACAGTCCTTCTGCACCCCAGTCTACAACCTATGCACTCTGCCACAGTCTTTCTAAATCCCAGTTTCCAACCTCTTCTCTCTGCAACAGTCCTTCTGCACCCCAGTATCCAACTTGTGTTCTCTGTAACAATCTTTCTGCACCTCAGTTTCAAAACTCTGACCTCTGCAATGGTCCTATTGCACCCCAGTCTCTAGCCTCTGCTCTCTGCAATGATCCTTCTGCACCCCAGTCTCCAACATCTGCTCTCTGCAACAGTCCTTGTGTACATCAGTCTGAAAACTCTGATCTCTGCAAGGATCTTTGTGCACCACAGTCTCTAAACTCTTTTTTTTGTAACAGTCCTTCTGCAACTCAGTCTCCAACCTCTGCTCTCTGTAACAGTCCTTCTGAACCCCAGTCTCCAACCTCTGCTCTCTGTAAGATTCTTCTACACCACAGTTTCCAAACTCTGCTTTCTGTAACATTTCTTCTCCACCCCAGTCTCCAACCTCTGCTCTCTGCAAGGGTCCTTCTGCACGACAGTCTCCAACCTCTGGTCTCGGCAACAGTCCTTCTGCACCCCAGTATCCAAACTCTGCTCTGGGTATCATTTCCTCTTCACCTCAGTCTTTAACCTCTGCTTTATGTGAGATCTTTCTGCAACAAAGTCTCAAAACTCTGCTCTCTGTAACAGTCCTTATGCACCCCAGTCTCAAACCTGTGCTCTGTGAACAGTTCGTCTGCACTACAGTCTCCTATCTCTGCACTCTGAAAGATCCTTCTGCACCCCAGTCTCCAAACTCTGATCTCCGTAACAGTCCTCCTTCACCCCACTCTCGAAACTCATCTTTCTGTAACAATCTTTCTGCACCTCAGTCTCCAACATCTGCTCTCTGCAACAGTTCTTCTGCACCTCATTCTCCAACCTCTGTTGTCTGCAAGAGTCTTTCAGCATGTCAGTCTCCAACCTCTGCTCACTGCAAAAATCCTTCTGCACCCCAGTCTCCAACCATTGCTCTCGGTAACATTTCTTCTGCACCTCAGTCTCCAACCTCTGCTCTATGTTAGATACTTCTGTCAAACAGTCTCCAAACTCTGCTCTCTGTAACAGTCCTTCTGCATCCCAGTCTCCAACCTCTGTTCTGTGCAACAGTTCCTCTACACCCCAATCTCCAATCTCTGCTCTCTGTTAGTTCTTCTGCACCCCAATCTCAAAATTCTGATCTGTGTAACAGTCCTTTTTCACCCCAGTCTCAAACCTCGGCTCCCTGCAACAATTGTTCTGCACCCCAGTCTCCAACTTCTGCTCTCTGAAACAGTTTTTCTGCACCCCAGTCTTTAACATCTACTCTTTGAAACAGTCCTACTGTATCTCATTCTCCCACCTCTTCACTCTGCAACAGTTTTTCTGTACCCTGGTCTCCAAACTCTGCTCTCTGTAACAGTCCTTCTGTACTGCAGTCTCCAACCTCTGATCTCTGTGAGGTTCATTCTCGGCCCAAGTCTCCAACGTCTGCTTTCTGTACCAGGCCTTCCGCACCCAAGTCTAAAACCTCTGCTCTCTATAACAGTCATTCTGCACACCAGTCTACAACCTCTGCTCCCTGCAAAAATCCTTCTCCACCAAAGTCCCCAAGTTCTGCTCTCTTTAACAGTCTTTCTGCACCCCAGTCTCGAACATCTGCTCTCTGCAACAGTCATTCTGCACCTCAGTCTGAAAACTCTACTCTCTGAAACAATCATTCTGCACCCCAGTCTCCAACCTGTGCTCTCTGTAGCAGTCTTTCTACACGTCAGTCTCCAAACTCTGCTCTCTATAATATCCTTCTGCACACCAGTCTCCAAACTGAGATATCTGTAACCGGCCTTCTGCACCCCAGTCTCCAACCTCTACTCCCTGCAAGAATCCTTCTACACCACTGTCTCCAAGTTCTGCTCTCTGAAAGAGTCCTTCTGCACCCCACTCTCGAGCATCTGCTCTCCGCAACAGTCCTTCTGCACCTAAGTCTGAAAACTCTGCTCTCTGCAACAATCATTCTGCAACCCAGTCTTCAACCTCTGCTCTCTGTAACAGTCCTTCTGCACCTCAGTCTCCAAACTCGGCTCTCTATAATATCGTTCTGACAACCAGTCTCCAAACTGTGATATCTGTAACAGGCCTTCTGCACCCCAGTCTTCAACTTCTGCTCCCTGCAAGAATCCTTCTGCACCACTGTCTCCAAGTTCTGCTCTCTGAAAGAGTCCTTCTGCACCCCACTCTCGAAAATCTGCTCTCTGCAACAGTCCTTCTGCACCTAAGTCTGAAAACTCTGCTCTCTGAAACAATCATTCTTAAACCAAGTCTTCAAACTCTGCTCTCTGTAACACCCCTTCTGCACCTCAGTCTTCAAACTCTGCTCTCTATAATATCCTCTGCACACAAGTCTACAAACTATGATATCTGTAACAGTCCTTCTGCACACCAGTCTCCAGCATCTGCTCTCTTTAACAGGCCTTCAGCACGCCAGTCTCCAAACTCTACTCTCTGTAACACGCCTTCTTTACCCCAGTCTCTAAACTCTTCTCTCTGAAACGATCATTCAGCACCTCAGTCTCCAACCTCTGCTCTCTGCAACAGTCCTTCTGCACCTCAGTCTCCAAACTCTGCTCTCTGCAACAGTCCTTCTGCACCTCAGTCTCCAAACTCTGCTCTCTGTAAGATCCTTCTGCACCCCAGTCTTCAAACTTTGCTCTCTTTAACAGTCCTTCTGCACCCCAGTATCTAACCTCTGCTCTCTGTAACAAAACTTCTGCACCCCAGTCTCCAACCTCTGCTCTCTGTAACAGTCCTTCTATACCTCAGTCTCCAGTCTCTGCTCTCTGTAACGGTCCTTCTGCACTCCAGTCTCCAAACTCTGCTTTGTGTATCAGTCATTCTGCAACCCAGTCTCCAAACTCTGCTCTCTGTAACAGTCCTTGTGCACCCAAGTCACAAATCTATGCTCTCTTCAACATTTCTTCTGCACCCCAGTATCCAACCAATGCTCTCTGTAACTGTCCTTCTGCACCAGAGTCTCCAACTTCTTCTCTCTTTAACATCCCTCTGCACCTCAGTCTCCAACCTCTGCTCTCTGCAACGATACTTCTGCACCACAGTCTTCAATCTCTGCTCTCTGTAACAGTCCTTCTGCACCTCAATCTCTAACCTCTGATCTCTGTAAAAATCTTTCTGCAACTCAATCTCCAACCTCTGCTCTCTGTAACAGTCCTTCTGCAACTCAGTATCCATCCTCTGCTCTCTGTAATGATCCTTCTGTACCTCAGTCTCCAACCAATTCTCTCTGTAGCAGGCCTTCTGCACTGCAGTCTCTAACCTCTGCTTTCTGTAACATTTCTTCTGCAACCCAGTCTTCAAAACATCCGAATCAAAACTCTGCACTCTGTAACAATCATTCTGAACCCCAGTCTAAAAACTCTGCTCTCTTTAACAGTTCTTCTGAACCAGAATCTCCAAACTCTGCTCTCTGTAAAACTCCTTATGCAACCCAGTCTCCATCCTCTTCTGTCTTTAAGAATCCTTCTGCACCCCAGTCTCCAACCTCTGCTCTCTGTAAAAGTCCTTCTGCACCTCAGTCTCCAACCTCTGCTCTCTGTAATGATTCTTCTGCACCTCAGTCTCCAAACTCTGCTCTCTGTAACAGTTTTCTGCATCTCAGTCTCCAACATCTGCTCTCTGCAATGATCCTTCTTCTCCCCAGGCTCCACCCTCTGCTCTCTGCAATGGTCCTTCTGCACCCAGTCTCTGAACTCTGCTCTTTATAACAGTCCTTCTGTACCGCAGTCTCCAAACTTTTCTCTCTGTAACGGTCCTTCTTCACCCCAATTGCCAAACTCTTCTTTCTATAATAGTGCTTCTGCACCTCAGACACCAACTTATGCTCTCTGTAACAGTCCATCTGCACCTCAGTCTGAAACCTCTGCTCTCTACCACGATCCTTCTGTACCCCAGTCTATGAACTGTGCTATCTGTAACAGTCTTTTTGCACCCCAGTCTCCAACCTCTGCTCTCTGTAAAAAACCTTCTGCCACTCCAGTTTCCAAACTCTGCTCTCTGTATCAGGCCTTCTGCACTCCAGTCTCCAAACTTCTTCTCTCTGCAACGATCTTCTGCACCTCAGTTTCTAACTTCTACTCTCTGCAAACAGTTATTCTGCACCACACAGTCTCCAACCTCTGCTCTCTGTAAGATTCTTCTCCTCAGTCTCCAACCTTTGCTCTCTGTATAAGACCATATGCACCCCAGTCTCCAAACTCCTCTCTGTAACAATCTTAGGCACCTCAATTTCCAATTTCAGCTCTCTGCATCGGTCATTCTGCACCCCAGTCTCCAAACATTGTTCTCTGCAACAGTCCTTCTGCACCACAGTCTCCAAAGTCTGCTTTCTGTATCAGTTCTTCTGTACCCCAGTGTCCAACCTCTTCTCTCTGTAACAGTCCTTCTGCACCTCAGTCTACAACCTCTGCTCTCTGTAACAGTCCTTCTCCAACCTAGTCTCCAAACTCTATTCTCTGCAACATTTCTTCTGGACCCAAGTCTCCAACCTGTTCTCTCTGTAACTGTCCTTCTGCACCCCAGTCTCCAACATCTGCTCTCTGTATGTATCGTTCTCCACCATATTCTCCAAACTCTGCTCTCCTCAGCAATCATTCCGCACCTCAGTCTCCAACCTCTGCTCTCTGCAACGATCCTTATGCACCCCAGTCTTCAACCACTGGTCTCTGTAACAGTCCTTATTCAGCTCAGTCTCCAACCTATGCTCACTGTAAGATACTTTGCACACCAGTATACAACATCTGCTCTCTGCAATGATCCTTTAGAACCCCAGTCTCCAACCTCTGCTCCCTGTAACAGTCCTTCTGTAAAGCAGTTTCCAAACTCTGCTCTCTGTAACGGTCCTTCTACACCCCAGTCTCCAACCTCTACTTTCTGTATTAGTCTTTCTGCACCACAGTCTCCAAACTATGCTCTCTGTAACATTTCTTCTGCACCTCAGTCTCCAAACTCTACACTCTGCAACAGTCCTCTGCACCCCAGTCTCCACCCTCTGCTCTCGGTAACAGTTCTTCTGCACCCGAATCTCCAAATTCTGCTCTCTGTAACACTCTTTCTGCACTCCAGTCTCCACCCTGTGATCTCTGTAACAATTCGTCTGGACATCAGTCTCCAACCTCTGCTCTATACAACGTTCCTTCTGCTCCTCAGTTTCCAAACATTACTCTCTGTAAAAGTCCTTCTGCACCTCAGTCTCCAAACTCTGCTCTCCGTAAGATCCTCTGCAACCAATTCTCCAAACTCTGCTCTCTGTAACATTTCTTCTGCACCCCAATCTCAAAAGTTTACTCTCTGTAACAGGCCTTCTGCACCCCAGTCTTATAATTCTGCTATCTTTAATAGGCCTTCTGCACCCAAGTCTTCAACCTCTGCTCTCTGCAGTGATCCTTCTGCACCCCAGGATCCAACATCTGCTCTCTGCAACAGTACTTCTGCACCTCAGTCTAAAAACGCTGCGCTCGGCAAAAATCCTTCTGCACCCAGTATTAAACCTCTGCTCTTGTAACACTTCTTCTGCACCTCTGTCTTCAAAATGATCTCTGTAAGATTCTTCTGCAACCCAGTCTCGAAACTGTGCTATCTGTAACAGTCCTTCTGCACCCAAGTCTCCAACGTCTGCTCTCTGCAACAATTCTTCTAAACCCCAGTCTCCAAACTGTGCTATCTGTAAAAATCCTTATGCACCCCAGTCCCCAACATCTGCTCTCTATAACAGGTCTTCTGCAATCTAGTCTCCAAACTCTGCTCTTTGTAACAGGCCTACTGCACCCCACTCTCCAACCTCTGCTCTCTGCAAGGATCATTCTTCACCTCAGTCTCCAACCTCTGCTCTCTGCAACAGTCCTTCTGCACCCCAGTCTCCAACCTCTGCTCTCTGTAACAATCCTTCTGCACCTCAGTCTCCAACCTCTTCTCTCTGCAACGGTTCTTCTGCACCACAGTCTCCACACTCTGTTCTCTGAAACAGTACTTCTTCACCCCAGTCTCCAAATTCTGCTCTCTGCAACAGTCCTTCTGCACCCCAGTCTCCAACCTCTGATCTCTGCTACAGTACTTCTGCAACCCAGTCTTCAACATTTGCTCTCTGTATCAGTCCTTTAGCACCTCAGTCTCCAACCTCTGCTCTCTGCAGCAGCCCTTTTACACCCCAGTAACCAAAATCTGCTCTGTGTAACGATCCTTCTGCACCTTAGTTCCAACCTCTTCTCTCTGCACGATTCTTCTCCACCCAAGTCTCCAACTCTGCTCTCGGCAACTGTCCTTTAGCACCCAAGTCTCCAACCTCTGATCTCTGTATCAGTTCTTCTGCACCACAGTCTCCAAACTTTGCTCTTTGCCAAAGTCCTTATGCACCCAAGTCTGCTGTCTGCAACATTTTCTCTGCACCCCAGTCTCCAACCTGTGCTCTCTGTAACAGTCCTTCTGCACCCCAGTCTCCAACATCTGCTCTCTGCAATGATTTTTCTTCTATTCAGTCTCCAATCTCTGCTCTCTGTAAAAGGCCTTTTTGTATCGCGGTCTCCAACCTCTTCTCTTTGTAACGGTCCTTCTGCCCCCCAATTGCCAACCTCTGTTTTCTGTAACAGTCCTTCTGCATCCCAGTCTCCAAACTCTTCTCTCTGCAACGATCTTTCTAAACCTCAGTCTCCAACCTCTGCTCTCTGTAAAAGCCCTTCTGCACCTCAGTCTCCATACTTTGCTCTCTGTAATTGTCCTTCTGCACCCCAGTCTCCAATCTCTGCTCTCTGTAACAATCCTTCTGCATCTGTGTCTCCAACGTCTGCTCTCTGTAACAGTAGTAATGCACCCCATTCTTTAATATCTGCTCTCTGTAATGGTCCTTCTGCAACCCAATCTCCAACCATTTTTCTCTATAACGTTCCTTCTGCACCTCAATTTCCTCTGCTCTCTGTCCTTCTAAGCCTCAGTCTGAAACTTCTGCTCTCTGCAACAATCCATCTAAACAACAGTCTCCAAACTGTGCTACCTGTAACAATCCTTCTCCACCCCAGTCTCCAACATCTGCTCTCTTTAACAGGTTTTCTGCAACCCTGTCTCCAAACTCTGGTCTCTGTAACCTGCCTTCTACACCCCATTCTTTAACCTCTGATCTCTGGAAAAGTCCTTCTACACCCCAGTCTCTAACCTCTGCTCTCTGCAACGATCCTTCTGCATCCCAGTCTCTAACGTCTGCTGTCTGTAAGATTTTTTGCACCCCGTTTTCCAAACTTTTCTCTTTGTAACAGTCATTCTGCACCTCAATCTCCAACCTCATCTTACTGCAACGGCCCTTGTGCACCTCAGTATCCAACCTCTGTTCTCTGCAGCTGTCCTTCTGCACCCCAGGCTACAAACTCTGCTCTCTGTAACAGTCCTTCTGCACCCCAGTTTCCAAACTCTAGTTTCCGTATCAGGTATATTGCACCCCAGTCTAAAACCTCTGCTCTCTGTTACAGTCCTTCTGAACCTCAGTCTCCAACCTCTGTTCTCTGCAACAGTCCATCTGCACCCCAGTTTCCAACCTCTGCTCTTTGCAAACGTCTTATTATACCCCAGTATCCAACATCTGCTCTCAGCAATGATCTTTCTGCATCCCAGTCTCCAACGTCTGCTCTTTGCAATAGTCCTTCTACACCTCAGTCTCCAACATCTGCTCTCTGCTACAGTCCTTCTGCACCCCAGTCTCCAACCTCTGCTCTCTGCAACATTTCTTTTGCACGCCAGTCTCCAACCTGGTTTCTCTGAAACTATCCTACTGCACCCCGGTCTCCAAACACTGCTCTCTGTAGATATCCTTCTTCACTTCAGTCTCCAACTTCTGCTCTCTGCAACAATCCTTCTGCATCCTAGTCTCCAACCTCTGCTCTCTGCATCAGTTTTTCTGCACCGCAGTCTACAAGATCTGCTCTCTGTAACAGTCCTTCTGCACATCAGTGTCCAACCTCTGATCTCTGTAAGGATCCTTCTGCACATCATGTCCAAACTCTTCTCTCTGTAACAGGCCTTCTGCACCACAGTCTCCAACCTCTGCTATCTGTAACAGTTCTTCTGAACCCCAATCTCCAAACTCTGCTTTATGTTACACTCCTTCTGCACCCCAGTGTGCATCCTCTGCTCTTTGTAAGAATCCTTTGACACTCCTGTCTCCAACCTCTCCTCTCTGTAAAAGTCCTTCTGACCCTCATCATCCAACCTTTGCAATCTGTAACGGTCCTACTGCACCCCAGTCTTCATCCTCTGCTCTCTGAATCAGTCCTTCTGCACACAAGTCTTCAAACTCTGCTCTCTGCAACATTTCTTCTACACCCCAGTCTCCAACCTGTGCTCTCTGTGACAGTCCTTCTGCACCCTAGTCTCCAACATCTGCTCTCTGTAATAATCCTATTGCACCTCTGTCTCCAACGTGTGCTCTCTGTAACTCTCCTTCGCACCCCAGTCTCCAAACTTTGCTCACTGTAACAGTCCTTCTGTACTGCAGTCTCCAACTTCTTTTTTCTATAACGGTACTTCTTCAACCCAATTTCCAACCTCTGTTTTCTGAAACAGTCCTTCTGATCCTCAAACTCCAACCTCTACTCTCTGTAACAGTCCTACTAAGCCACAGTCTGAAACCCCTGCTCTCTGCAACAATCTTTCTAAACCCCAGTTTTCAAACTGTGCTATCTGTAACAATCCTTTTGCACCCAAGTCTTCAACCTCTTCTCTCTACAACGATTCTTCTGCAACTCAGTCTCCAACCTCTGCTCTCTGCAACAGTTCTTCTACACCCCAGTCTCCAACCTCTGCTTTCTGTGAGATCCTTCTCCACCCCGTTCTCCAAACTTTGCTCTCTGTAACAATCATTCTGCACCTCAGTCTCCAACCTCATCTCTCTGCAACTGCCCTTCTGCACCCCAGTATCCAACCTCTGTTCTCTGCAGCAGTTCTTCTGCACCCCAGGCTAAAAAAATCTGCTCTCTGTAACAATCCTTCTGCACCCTAGTCTCTAAACTCTACTTTCCGTATCAGTTATTCGGCACCCCAGTCTGAAACCTCTGTTCTCTGTATCAGTCCTTCTGCACCTCAGTCTCCAAACTCTTCTCTCCGCAACAGTCCTTCTGCACCCCTGTCTCAAACTTCTACTCTGTGCAAAATTCCATCTACACACCAGTGTCCAACATCTGCTCTCTGCAACGATCCTTCTGCATCCCAGTCTCCAACGTCTGCTCTCTGCAACAGTCCTTCTGCACCCCAGTCTCCAACCTCTGCTCTCTTCAACATTTCTTATGCACCCTAGTCTCCAACCTGTGCTCTCTGTAACTATCCTACTTTACCCCGGTATCCAAACTCTGCTCTTTGTAGCGATCCTCCTGCACCTCAGTTTCCAACCTCTTCTCTCAGCAATGATCCTTCTGCACCTCAGTCTCCAACGTCTGTTCTCTGCAACAGTCATTCTGACCCCAGTCTCCAGCCTCTGCTCTCTGTAACATCCTTCTCCCCCCCAGTTTCCAAACTCTGCTCTAGGTGACATTCCTTCTGCACCCTAGTATGCACCCTCTGCTCTTTGTAACAGTACTTCTGTACCGCAGTCTCCAATCTCTGCTCACTGCAACATTTCTTCTGCACCCCACTCTCCAAACTGTGCTCTCTGTAACTGTCTTTTTGACCCCAGTCTCCAACCTCTGCTCTCTGTGACGATCCTTCTGCACCTCAGTCTCCAACGTCTGCTTTCTGCAACGATCCTTCTGAACCACAGTTTCCAAACTCTGCACTCTGTAACAGTCCTTCTACACCTAGTCTCCAACCTCTTCTCTCTGTAGCAATCCTTCTGCACCTCACTCTCCAAACTCTGCTCTCTGTAACAGTCCTTCTGCCCCTCAGTCTTCAAACTCTGCTCTCTGTAATAGGCTTACTGCAGCCCAGTCTCCAACCTCTGCTCTCTGTAACAGTTCTTCTGCACCCCAATCTCGAAACTCGGCTCTCTATAACAGTCTTCTAAACCGCAGTCTCTAACCTCTTTTCTCTGCAACGATCATTCTGTACCTCAGTCTTCAACCTCTGCTCTCTGGAACAGTCCTTTTGCACCCCAGTCTCCATCGTCTGCTCTCTGTAACGGTCCTTCTGTACTGCAGTCTCGAAACTCTGCTTTCTCTAGCGGTCCTTCTGCACCCCAGTCCCTCACCTCTGCTATCTGCAACAGTCTTTCTGCACCCCAGTCTCCAACATCTGCTCTCTGTAACAATACTTGTGCACCTCAGTCTCCAACCTCTACTCTCTGTACAGTCGTTCTGCACCTCAGTCTCCAACCTCTGCTCTGTGTAAGATCTTTCTGTAACCCAGTCTCCAAACTCTTCCCTCTGTAACAGTCCTTCTTCACCCTTTCTCCAAACTCTTCTCTCTGTAAAAGGCCTTCTGCACCCCAGTCTCCAACCTCTGTTCTCCGTAATAGTCCTTTTTCACCCCAGTCTCAAACCTCTGCTCTCAACGACGATCTTTCTTCACCCCAGTCTCCAACATCTACTGTCTGCAACAGTCCTTCGGCACCCGTGTCTCCAAAAACTGCTCTCTGCAACAGTCCTTCTGCAGCTCAGTCTGAAAACTCTGTGCTCTGCAATGATCCTTCTGCACCCCATCTCAAAACTCTGCTCTCTGTAACAGGCCTTCTGCACCCCAGTCTCCAACCTCTGTTCTCCGTAATAGTCCTTTTTCACCCCAGTCTCAAACCTCTGTTCTCAACGACGATCTTTCTTCACCCCAGTCTCCAACATCTACTCTCTGCAACAGTCCTTCGGCACCCGTGTCTCCAAAAACTGCTCTCTGCAACAGTCCTTCTGCAGCTCAGTCTGAAAACTCTGTGCTCTGCAATGATCCTTCTGCACCCCATCTCAAAACTCTGCTCTCTGTAACAGTCCTTCTGCACCTCAGTCTCCAAACTATGCTCTCTTTAAGATCCTTCTGCAACTCCGTCTCCAAACCCTGCTCTCTGTAACAGTCCTTCTGCACCCCAGTCTCCAACCTCTACTCTTTGTAACAGGCCTTTTGAACCCCAATCTACGACTTCTACTCTCTGTAACATTCCTTTGCACGCCAGTCTCAACATCTGCTCTCTGCAACAGTCCTTCTGCAACTCAGTCTGAAAACTCTGCTCTCTGCAACGATCTTTCTACACCTCAGTCTCCAAACTCTGCTCTCTGTAACAGATCTTCTCCACTTTAGTCTCAAACCTCTGCTCTCCGCAACAGTCCATTTCCACCCCAGTCTTAAACCTCTGCTCTCTGTAAGATCCATCTGAACCCTAGTATCCAACCTCTGCTCTTTGTAACAATACTTCTGCAGACCAGTCTCAAAAATCTGCTCTTTGTAAAAGTCCTTCTGCACCTCAGTCTCCAACCTCTGCTCTCTGCAACAGTCAATCTGGACTCCAGTCTCCAACATCTGCTCTCTGCAACAGTCCTTCTACACCCTAGTTTCTAACCTCTGCTCTCTGCAACAGTCCTTCTGCACCCCAGTCTCTAAACTCTGCTCTCTGCAAACAATCCTTATAAAACCCAGACTCAAACCTCTGCTCTCTGTAGCAGTCCTTCTGCACCCCAGTTTCCAATCTCTGCGCTCTGTAACAGTTTTTCTATACTGCAGTCTCCAAACTCTGGTCTCTGTAATGTTTCTCCTGCACCCCACTTTCCAACCTCTAGTTTCTGTAACAGTGTTTCTGCACCTCAGTCTCCAAACTCTGGTCTCTGTAGCAGGCCTTCTGCACCCCAGTCTTCAAAATCTGCTCTCTCCAAAGATCTTTCTAAACCCCAGTCTCCAACCTCTGCTCTCTGCAATGATCCTACTGCACCACAGTCTTTAACCTCTGATCTCTGCAACAGTCCTTCTGCACCACAGTCTCCAACCTATGCTCTCTCTAACAGTCCTTCTGCACCACAGTCTCCAAACTCTGCTTTCTGTAAGAGTCTTTCTGCACATCAGACTCCAACCTCTGCTCTCTGCAAGAGTTTTTCTGCACCCCAGTCTCCAAACTCTCCTCTCTGAAACGATCCTTCTGGACCCCAGTCTCCAACCTCTGCTTACTGTAACAATACTTCAGCACCACAGTCTCCAGTCTCTGCTCTCTGTAAGATCCTTCTGCACTCCAGTTTCCAAACTCTGCTCTCTCTAACATTCCTTCTCCACCACAATCTTTAACCTCTAACTTCTGCAAGTGTCCTGTGGCACCCCAGTCTCCAAACTCTGTTGTCTGCAACAGTCCTTGTGGTCCGCAGTATCCATTCTCTGCTCTCCGTAACGGTCTTTCAGCACCTCAGTCTCCAAAGTCTGCTTTCTGTATCAGTCCTTTTGAACCTCAGTCTCAAAACTATGCTCTCTGTATCTATCCTCCTGCACTTCACTCTCCAACCTGTGCTCTCTGTAATATTCCTTCTGCACCACAGTCTCCAACCTCTGCTCTCTGTAACAGTTTTTCTATACCACAGACTCCAAAGTCTGGTCTCTATAACGGTCCTTCTGCACCCCAATTTCCAACCTCTGCTTTCTGTAACAGTCCTTCTGCACCTCAGTCTTCAAACTCTCCTCTTTGTAACAGTACTTATACACCTCAGTACTTATACACTTATGCACCTGAGTCTCCAACCTATGCTCTCTACAACAGTCCTTCTGCACCCGAGTTACCAAAATCTGCTCTCTGCAACAGTCCTTCTGTGCCCCAGTCTCCAACATCTGCTTTCTAAAACAGTTTTTCTGCACCTCAGTCTCAAATACCTGCTTTCTGCAACGACCCTTATGCACCCCAGTCTCCAACCTCTGCTCTCTGTAACAGTCCTTCAGCACCACAGTCTCCCAACTCTGCTCTCTGTAAGATTCTTCTGCAACCCAGTCTTTAAACTTTGCATTCTGTAACAGCTTTTCTGCACAACAGTCTCCAACCTCTGCTCTCTGTGACAGATATTCTTAACCCCAGTCTTTAATCTCTTCTCTCTGCAATGATTCTTATCCACCCCAGTCTCCAACATCTGATCTCTGCAACACTCCTTTTGAACCACAGTCTCCAAACTCTGCTCTCTGTAAGATCCATCTGAACCCCAGTCTCCAAACTACTCTCAGTAACAGTCCTTCTGTACCCCAGTCTCCAAACTCTGCTCTCTCTAACAGTCCTTCTGCACCTCAATCTCCAACCTCTGCTCTGTGTAACAGTCCTTCTGCACCGTAGGTTCAAAAATCTGCTCTCTTGAATGATCCTTCTGGAACCCAGTCTCTAATGTCTGCTCTTTACAACAGTCCTTCTGAACCACAGTCTCCAACCTCTGCTCTCTGTAAGACCTTTCTGCACTCCAGTTTCCAAACTCTGCTCTTTGTAACATTCCTTCTCCACCCCAGTCTCCAACCTCTGTCTTCTGCAACAGCTTTTCTGCTCCTCAGCATCCGAGATATGCTCTCTGTAACAGTCCTTCTGTACCACAGTCTCCAACCTCTGCTCTTTGTAACGATCCTTCTACACCCCAGTCTCCATCTCTGCTTTCTGTATCAGTCTGTCTGAACCCCAGTCTCCAACCTCTGTTCTCTGTATCTATCCTTCTGCACCTTAGTCTTCAACCTGTGCTCTATGTAAGAGTCCTTCTGCACCCCAGTCTTCAACCTCTGCTCTCGGTAACAGACCTATACCACAGTCTCCAAACTCTGATCTCTGTAATGGTCCTTCTGCAGCCCAATTTTGAAACTCTGCCTTCTGTAACAGTCCTTCTGCAACTGAGTCTCCAAACTCTCCTCTCTGTAACAGTCCTTCTACACCTCAATCCCCAAACTCTGGTCTCTGTAACAGTACACCTGCATCTCAGTCTCCAACCTCTGCTCTCTCTAAGATCCTTCAGCAACCCAGTCTCCAAACACTGCTTTGTATAACAGTCCTTCTGCACCCCAGTCTCTAACCTCTCTTTTTGTAACTGGCCTTCTGCACACCAGTCTCCAAACTCTGCTCTCTGCATCAATACTTCTACAACCAAGTCTCCAAACTCTGCTCTCTGCAATAATCCTACTGCATTCCAGTCTCCAAACTCTGATCACTACAATAGTCCTTTTGCACCTCAGTCTCCAAATTCTGCTCTCTATAAGATCCTTCTGCACCCCTTTCTTCTAGCTCTGCTCTATGTAACAGGACTTCTGCACCGCAGTCTCCAATCTCTGCTCTTTGCAACATTCCTTCTGCACAACACTCTCCAAACTCTGCTCTGTGTAAGATCCTTCTGCACCTCAGTCTCCAACCTGTTCTCCAGTTTCCAAATTCTTCTCTCTGTAACATTCTTTCTTCACCCCAGTATTTAACCTCTGCTTTCTGCAAGTGTTCTCCAGCACCCCAGTCTCCAAACTCTGTCCTCTGCAACAGTCCTTCTGCTCCCAAGTCTCCAACATCTGCTCTCTGTAACTGTCCTTCTTAACCCCAGTCTCAACCCGATGCTCTCTGTATCTATCCTTCTGCACCTCAGTCTCCAACCTTTTCTCTCTGTAACATTCCTTCTGCACCCCAGTCTCCAAACTCTGCTCTCTGTAACAGTTTTTCTATACCGCAGTCACCATACTCTGGTCTCTGTAACGGTCCTTCTGCACCACAATTTCCAACCTCTGCTCTCTGTAACAGTCCTTCTACACCTCAGTCTCCAACCTCTGCTCTCTGTAACAGTCCTTCTGCACCTCAGTCTGACACCTCTGCTCTCTGCACGTTCCTTTTGCACCCCAGTGTCCAAACACTGCTCTCTGTAACAGTCCACCTGCACCTCAGTCTCCAACCTCTCCTCTCTGTTACAGGCCTTCTGCCAGCCAGTCTCAAAACTCTGCTCTCTGTAGCCGGCCTTCTGCACCCCAGTCTCCAAAATCTGCTTTCTGCAATGATCCAACTGCACCCCACTCTCCAACTTCTGATCTCTACAACAGTCCTTCTGCACCTCAGTCTTCAAATTCTGCTCTCTGTAAGATGCTTCTGTACCCCTGTATCCAACCTCTGCTCTCTGTAACAGTCCTTCTGCACCCAGTCTCCAAACTCTGCTCTCTATAACAATCCATCTGCACCCCAGTCTCCAACCTCTGCTCTCTGTAACAGTCCTTATGTACCGCAGTCTCTAACCTCTGCTCTCTGTAACGGTCCTTTTGCACCCCAGTCTCCAAACTCTGCTTTCTGTATCTGTGCTTCTGAACCCGAGTCTCATACCTCTGCTCTCTGTATCTATCCTTCTGCACCTCAGTTTCCAACCTCTGCTATCTGTTACAGTTTTTCTATACCGGAGTCTCCAAACTCTGGTCTTTCTTACGGTTCTTTTGCACCCCAATTTCCAACCACTTTTTTCTGTAACACTCCTTCTGCACCTCAGTCTCCAAACCCTGCTCTCTGTAACAGTCCTTCTACACCTCAGTCTCCAACCTCTGCTCTCTGTAACAGTCCATCTGCACCTCAGTCTGACACCTCTGCTCTCTGAATGATCCTTCTGCACCCCAGTCTCCAACTACTGCTCTCTGTAACAGTCCACCTGCACCTCAGTCTCCAACCTCTGCTCTCTGTAAGATTCTTCAGAAACTCAGGCTCCAAACTCTGCTCTCTATAACAGTCCTTCTGCACCCGAGACTGCAACCTCTCTTCTCTGTAACAGGGCTTCTTCACAAGAGTCTCAAAAGTCTTCTCTCTTTAGCAGGCCTTCTGCACCCAAGTCTCCAACCTCTGCTCTCTGCAACGATCCTTCTGCACCCCAGTCTTCAACTTCTGCTCTCTGCAATTATCCTACTGCACCCCAGGCTCCAACCTCTCATTACTGCAACAGTCCTTCTGCAACTTAGTCTCCAAATTCTGCTCTCTGTAAGATCCTTCTGCACCCCTCTCTCCAAGCTCGGCTTATTTCAACGATCCTTCTGCACCCTAGTGTCAAACCTCTGCTCTATGTAACAGGATTTTGCACCTCAGTCTCCAACCTCTGCTCTCTGCAACAGTCCTTCTCTACCCCAGTCTCCAACTTCTGCTCTCTCTGAGTCCTTCTGCACCTCAGTCTCTAACCTCTGCTCTCTGCAGCATTTCTTTTGCAGGCCAGTCTCCATCCTCTGCTCTCTGCAACAGTCCTTCTGCACCCCAGTCTCCAAACTCTGCTCTCTATAACAATCCTTCTGAAACTCAGTATTCAAACTCTGTTCTCTGCAACGGTCCTTCTGCACCTCAGTCTCCAACCTCTACTCTCTGTAGTAGTCCTTCTGCACTTCACTCTCTAACCTCTGCTCTCTGTAGGATTTTTCTTTTTTTTTCATAGTTTAAATAACTTTATTTTTATACATTTGTTTACTACATAACAAGACAACTTAAATATTGATTCTAGTTTTAGGTGTGATAGCTTAACACATCCCCAGTCATGTTATTCTTCATTCTTTTTATTCTGTTAAACAGGTAATCTATGTAATTGGTTGAGCTATATACTGTCAGTAATTTTATTAATATAAATGAAATACATCTACATAACTGATTCAAGAAAGAGGGTGATGAGACTGGGTATGTAGCCAGAGGTTGTGTGCTTGCCAGGCATATGCAAAACCCCAAGTTCAATATCCTAGTTTCACCAATTGAAAAGGAAGAGGGAAAAAGAAAGAAACAAAGAAGAAAAGAAAGATGATAAATTATATCATAAAAGTCTAACAAAATACCAGAAAATTTGAAGGAGACAGTCCTCAAGTGAAAAATAGGAAAAAAGTCAAAAGAAGGGCTTTGGGAAGAGGTTTGTTTATTCTTGTTTTTATGTGTAAACACCACATATTTTCTTAGAGAATATAAGTAGTGCAGAGAATTGCAAACACAAAAGGAAAAAGAGCCCTTAAATCTCACTATTCAGAAGTAACCATAAGAAACATCAATTGACTAAACAAATAGAAGGATATTTTAAAAGATAAAATTGTTATTTTATTAAACGTTTATGTTGAAAAGATAACTATATATGACGAAATACCAAATCTTAAGTATACAGCTCTACAAATTTTTTTCAATGTAAATTGCCATTTTATTAAATAAATGGAGTTTATAATGGAATGATTATAATTTAAATTAATGAGCCCTCAAATAATACTTGGTATTGCCAATTATTTTTTAATATAATATGAAATCTCTGGGTTCATAAATAACATTCTCTTCCTATTCAGAAAAAGCCATGCTCAGCAATGTGTTATTCATGACTTAATTATTCTATAGATGCTTCATTCATATGCATGCAGATATATCTGGCAGCATTGCATTTTAATAAAGATGCTGAAAGGCAGCAGGCTATAATTTCTTTTTATTTATTTATTTATTTATATATTTATTTATTTATATTTATTTATTTATTTATTTATTTATTTATTTGTTTTATTGTTGGTCGTTCCAAACCTTACACAGTTCTTAATACATCACATTTCACAGTTTGATTCAAGCGGGTTATGAACTCCCAACTTTACCCCATATACAGATTGCTGTATCACATCAGTTACCCTTCCATTGATTGACATATTGCTTTTCTAGTGTCTGATGTATTCTGCTGTCAGTCCTATTCTCTACTATCCCCCCTCCCCTCCCCTCCCCTCCCCTCCCCTTTTCTCTCTCTACCCCTTCTTCTGTAAATTATTTCTTCCATTTGTATTACCTTGTCTTACCCCTCCATTACATAGTTCTTGATATATCATATTTCACATTTTGATTCAAGTGGGGTATGCACTCCCATTTTACCCCTTATAGAGCTTGCAGAATCACATCAGTTACACTTCCATTGCTTTACATATTGCCATCCTAGTGTCTTTTGTATTCTGCTGCCTTTCCTATTCTCTACTATCCCCCCTCCCCTCCCCTCCCCTCCCCTCTTCTCTCTGTACCCCCCCTACTGTAATTCATTCCTCCCCCTTGTATTATTTTTCCCTTTCCCCTCACTTCCTCTTGTATGTAATTTTGTATAACCCTGAGGGTCTCGTTCCTTTTCCATGCAATTTCACTTCTCTCTCCCTTTCCCTCCCACCTCTCAACCCTGTTTAATGATGGTCTTCTTCTCGTGCTCTTCTTCCCTAGTCTGTTCTTAATTACTCTCCTTATATCAAAGAAGACATTTTGTATTTGTGTTTTAGGGCTTGGCTAGCTTCGCTTAGCATAATCTGCTCTAATGCCATCCATTTCCCTCCAAATTTTATTATTTTGTCATTTCTTAATGCAGAGTAATACTCCATTATTTATAAATTCCACATTTTTTTATCCATTCGTCTATTGAAGGGCATCTACGTTGGTTCCACAGTCTTGGAACTTTGAATTGTGCTGCTATAAACATCGATGTAGCAGTGTCCCTGTAGCATGCTCTTTTTAGGTCTTTAGGGAATAGACCGAGAAGGGGGATAGCTGGGTCAAATGGTGGTTTGATTCCCAGCTTTCCAAGAAATCTCCATACTGCTTTCCAAATTGGCTGCACCAATTTGCAGTCCCACCAACAATGTACAAGTGTACCCTTTTCCCCACATCCTCGCCAGCACTTATTGTTGTTTGACTTCGTAATGGCTGCCAATCTTAATGGTGTGAGATGGTATCTTAGGGTGGTTTTGATTTGCATTTCTCTGACTGCTAGAGATGGTGAGCATTTTTTCATGTACTTGTTGATTGATTGTATGTCCTCCTCTGAGAAGTGTCTGTTCAAGTCCTTGGCCCATTTGTTGATGGGATTATTTGTTATCTTATTGTCTAATTTTCTGAGTTCTTTATATACTCTGAATATTAGGGATCTATTTGAAGTGTGAGGAGTAAAGATTTTTTCCCATGATGTAGGCTCCCTATTTACCTCTCTTATTGTTTCTTTTGCTGAGAAAAACCTTTTTAGTTTGAGTAAGTCCCATTTGTTGATTCTAGATGTTAACTCTTGTGCTATGGGTGTCCTATAGAGGAATTTGGAGCCCGACCCCACAGCATGTAGGTCGTAGCCAACTTTCTCTTCTATCAGATGCCGTGTCTCTGATTTGATATCAAGCTCCTTGATCCATTTTGAGTTAACTTTTGTGCATGGCGAGAGAAAGGGATTCAGTTTCATTTTGTTGCATATGGATTTCCAGCTTTCCCAGCACCATTTGTTGAAGATGCTATCCTTCCTCCATTTCATGCTTTTAGCCCCTTTATCAAATATAAGAAAGTTGTAATTTTGTGGGTTGGTTTCTGTGATCTCTATTCTGTACCATTGGTTCACCCGCCTGTTTTTGTACCAGTACCATGCTGTTTTTGTTACTATTGCTCTGTAGTATAGTTTAAAATCTGGAATCGCTAAACCACCTGATTCACACTTCCTGCTTAGTATTGTTTTTGCTATTCTTCCATAAGAATTTCATGATTGCTTTCTCTATTTCTACAAAAAATGCCGTTGGGACTTTGATTGGCATTGCATTAAACCTATAGAGAACTTTTGGTAATATTGCCATTTTGATGATGTTAGTTCTGCCTATCCATGAACAGGGTATATTTTTCCATCTTCTAAGGTCTTCTTCAATTTCTCTCTTTAGGGTTCTGTAGTTTTCATTGTATAAGTCTTTCACCTCTTTTGTTAGGTTGATTTCCAAGTATTTTATTCTTGAGAAAACTTCCCAGACTTAAAGAATGAGACAGAACCCCAAATCCTAGAAGCCTACAGGATGCTGAATTTGCAAAATCATAAGAGATCCACACCTAGACACATTATAATGAAGATGTCTAACATATAGAATAAGGAGAGAATTTTAAAAGCTACAAGAGAAAGGAAGCAGATTACATTTAGGAGTAAACCAATCAGGATAACAGCTGATCTCTCAACACAGACTCTAAAAGCTAGAAGATCCTGGAATAACATATTTCAAACGCTAAAAGAAAATGGGTTCCAACCAAGAATCGTGTATCCGGCGAAATTAAGCTTCAGGATGGAAGATGAAATTAAAACATTCCATAATAAACAAAAGTAAAAAGAATTTGCTGCTAGAAAACCATCTCTTCAAAAAATCCTTGGCAAAACACTACAGGAAGAGGAAATGGAAAACAACAATGAAAACCAACAGTGGGAGGTAGGACAGTAAAGGGGGGAAAATAATCAAAGAGGAAAAGAAATCAGGTTTAGCAGCATTAATAAACAAATATGGCTGGAAGAACAAACCATATCTCAATAATAACCCTAAATGTTAATGGCTTAAACTCACCAATTAAGAGACACAGGCTAGTTGAATGGATCACAAAACAAGACCCAACAATATGCTGCCTACAGGAGACACATTTGATAGGAAAGGATATACATAGACTGAAGGTGAAAGGTTGGGAAAAATCATATCACTCATATGGACTGCGGAAACAAGCAGGAGTGTCCATACTCATATCAAATAAAATAGATTTCAAACCAAATTTAATCAAAAGGGATAAAGAAGGACACTACGTACTGCTCAAGTGAACCATACACCAACAAGACATAACAATCATAAATATATATGCCCCAAACAATGGTGCTGCTGTGTTCATCAAGCAAACTCTTCTCAAGTTCAAGAGTCTAATAGACCACCATACAATAATCATGGGAGACTTCAACACACCTCTCTCACCACTGGACAGATCTTCCAAACAAAAGTTGAATAAGGAAACTATAGAACTCAATAACAAAATTAACAACCTAGACTTAATTGACATATATAGAATATACCACCCAACATCAAGCAGCTACACTTTTTTTCTCAGCAGCACATGGATCCTTCTCAAAAATAGATCATATATTATGTCACAGGGCAACTCTTAGACAATATAAAGGAGCGGAGATAATACCATGCATCTTATCTGATCATAATGGAATGAAACTAAAAATCAATGATAAAAGAAGCAAGGAAATATCATGCATCACTTGGCGAATTAATAATAGGTTACTGAATGATCAATGAGTTTTAGAAGACATCAAGGAGGAAATTAAAAAATTCTTACAGTTTAATGAAAACACAGAAACGACATATCGGAATCTATGGGACACATTGAAAGCAGTTCTAAGAGGAAAATTCATTGCTTGGAGTTCATTCCTTAAAAAAAGAAAAAAACAAAAAGTAAATGATCTCATACTTCATCTCAAAATCCTAGAAAAAGAAGAGCAAAACAACAGCAAAAGAAGTAGAAGGCAAGAAATAATTAAAATCAGAGCTGAAATTAATGAAATTGAAACAAAAGAAACAATTGAAAAAATTGACAAAACGAAAAGTTGGTTCTTTGAAAAGATAAATAAAATTGACAGACTCATAGCCATGCTAGCGAAGAGAAAAAGAGAGAGAACTCAAATTACTAGCATAAGGGGTGAAAAAGGCAAGATCACGACAGACACTTCAGAAATACAGAAGATAATCAGAAATTATTTTGAATCCTTATACTCCAAAAAAATAGAAGATAGTGAAGGCATCGATAAATTTCTTAAGTCATATAATCTTCCCAGATTGAGTCAGGAGGATATAGACAACCTAAACAGACCAATAACAATAGAGGAAATAGAAGAAACCATCAAAAGATTACCATCTAAGAAAAGCCCAGGACCGGATGGGTATACAGCAGAGTTTTACAAAACCTTTAAAGAGGAACTAATACCAATACTTTTCAAGCTATTTCAGGAAATATATAAAAAGGGAGAACTTCCAAATTCATTCTACGAGGCCAACATCACCCTGATTCCGAAACCAGACAAAGACACTTCAAAAAAATTGTGCACCATGATCAAGTAGGATTCATCCCTGGTATGCAAGGCTGGTTCAATATACGAAAATCAATAAATGTTATTCACCACATCAATAGACTTAAAAATAAGAACCATATGATCATCTCAATAGATGCGGAAAAAGCATTCGACAAAGTACAGCATCCATTTATGTTCAAAACTCTCAAAAAACTAGGAATAACAGGAACATACCTCAACACTGTAAAAGAAATTTATGCTAAGCCTCAGGCTAGCATCATTCTGAATGAAGAAAAATTGAAGGCATTCCCTCAAAAATCTGGAACAAGACAGGGATGCCCTCTCTCACCACTTCTGTTCAACATAGTTCTCGAAACACTGGCAAGAGCAATTAGACAGATGAAAGAAATTAAAGGCATAAAAAGAGGAAAAGAAGAACTTAAATTATCACTATTTGCAGATGACATGATTCTATACCGAGCGGACCCAATAGGGTCTACAAAGAAACTGTTAGAGCTAATAAATGAATTCAGCAAAGTGGCAGGTTATAATATCAACACGCATAAATCATAGGCATTCCTGTATATCAGCGACAAATCCTCTGAAATGGACACGAGGACAACCACTCCGTTCACAATATCTTCTGTAGGATTTTTCTAAAACTCAGTCTCAAACCTCTGCTCTCTTTATCTATCCTTCTGCACCTCAGTCTCCAACCTCTGCTCTCTGTAACAGTACTTCTGCACCTCAGTCTGACACCTCAGTTCTCTGCACGATCCTTCTGCACCCCAGTCTCCAAGCACTGCTCTCTGTAACAGTCCACGTGTACCTCAGTCTCCAACCTCTGCTCTCTGTAAGATTCTTCAGGAACTAAGTCTCGAAACTCTGCTCTCTATAACAGTCCTTCTGCACCCCAGTCTCCAACCTCTCCTCTCTGCAACGATCCTTCTGCACCCCAGTCTCCAACTTCTGCTCTCTGCAATGATCCTACTTCACCCCAGTCTTCAACCTCTGATCTTTGCAACAGTCCTTTTGCAACTCTGTCTCCAACTTTTCCTCTCTGTAAGATCCTTCTGCACTCCTGTCTCCAAGCTCTGCTTATTGCAACGATCCTTTTGCACCCCAGTGTCCAACCTCTGCTCTATGTAACAAAATTTTGCAACTCAGTCTCCAAGCTCTGCTCTCTGCAACAGTCCTTCTGCACCAGTCTCCAAATTCTGCTCTCTCTAAAAGTCCTTATGCAACTCAGTCTCCAACATCTACTCTCTGCAAAATTCTTTCTGCAGCCCAGTCTTCATCCTCTGCTCTCTGCAACAGTCCTTCTTCACCCCAGTCTCCAACCTCTGCTCTCTGCAACAGTCCTTCTGCACCCCAGTCTCCAAACTCTGTTCTCTGTAACAATTCTTCTGCACCTCAGTCTCGAAACTCTGTTCTCTGCAACGGTCCTTCTGCACCTCAGTCTCCAACCTCTACTCTCTGTAACAGTCCTTCTGCACTTCACTCTCCAAACTCTGGTCTCCGTAGGATCCTTGTAAAGCCAAGTCTCAAACCTCTTTCCTCTGTATCTATTATTCTGCACCTCAGTCTCCAACCTCTGCTCTCTGTTACAGTTTTTCTATACCGCAGTCTCTAAACTCTGGTCTCTGTAAAGGTCCTTCTGCACCCCAATTTCCAAACACTTCTTTCTGTAACAGTCCTTCTACATCTCAGTCTCCAACCTCTGCTATCTGTAACAGTCCTTCTGCACCTCAGTCTGACACCTCTGCTCTCTGCACGATTCTTCTGCACCCCAGTCTCCAAACACTGTTCTCTATAACAGTCCTTCTGAACACCAGTCTCAAAACTCTGATCTCTGTATCTATCCTTCTGCACTTCAGTCTCCAACCTGTGCTGTCTATGAAATTCCTTCTACACCCCAGTCTCCAACATCTGCACTCTGTAACAGTTTTTTTATACCGCAGTCTCCAAACTCTGGTCTCTGTAACGGTCCTTCTGCACCCCAATTTCCAACCTCTGCTTTCTGTAACAGTCCTTTTGCACATCAGTCTCCAAATTCTGCTCTTTCTAACAGTACTTCTACACCTCAGTCTCCAACCTCTGCTCTCTGTAACAGTACTTCTGCACCTCATTCTGACACCTCTCCTCTCTGCATGGTCTTTCTGCACCTCAGTCTCCAACCACTGCTCTCTGTAACAGTCCACCTGCACCTCAGTCTCCAACATTTTCTATCCGTAAGATCTTTCAGCAACCCAGTCTCAAAACTCTGCTTTCTATAACAGTCCTTCTGCACCCCAGTCTCCAACCTCTCCTTACTGTAACAGGCCTCCTGGACGCTAGTCTCCCAACTCTGCTCTCTGTAGCAGGCCTTCTGCACCACGGTCTCCGTAATGTGCTCTCTGCAACGATCTTTCTGCACCCCAGTCTCCAACCTCTGATCTCTGCAACAGTCCATCTGCACCTCAGTCTCCAAATTCTGCTCTCTGTAAGATGCTTCCGCACACCTGTATCTAACCTCAGCTCTCTGTAACAGTCCTTCTGCACCTGAGTCTCCAACCTCTTCTCTCTGTAATAGGACTTTTCCACCCTAGTCTAAAACTTCTGCTCTCTACAACAGTCATTCTGCACACTAGTTATTAACATCTGCTCTCTGCAACAGTCCTTCTGCACCTCAGTCTTGAAACTCTGCTCTCTGTAACGACCCTTCTGCACCCCACTCTCCTACCTCGGCGCTCTGTAACAGTCCTTCTGCACCTCAGTCTCCCAACTCTGCTCTCTGTAAGATCCTTCTGCAACCCAGTCTTTAAACTCTGCACTTTGTACCTTTCCTTCTGCACAACAGTCTCCTACTTCTGCTCTCTGTAACAGGACTTCTGCAACCCAGTCTCCAAACTCTGCTATTTGTAACACGCTTTCGGCACCCAAGTCTCCAAACTCTTCTCTCTGCAACGATTCTTCTCCACCCCAGTCTCCAACATCAGCTGTCTGCAACAGTCGTTTTGAACCCCAGTCTCCAAACTCTGCTCTCTTTAAGATCCATCTGAACCCCAGTCTCCAAACTATGCTCTCTGTAACAGTCCTTCTACACCCAAATCTCCAATCTCTGCTCTCTGTAACAGTCTTTCTGCACCTCAGTCTCCAACCTCTGCTCTCTGTAACAGAATTTCTGCACCCCAGTCTCTAAAATCTGCTTTCTGCAACATTCCTTCTGCACCCCATTCTTCAACATCTGCTCTCTGCAACACTCCTTCTGCACCCCAGTCTCCAAACTCCGGTCTCTGCAACGATCCTTCTGGACTCCAGTTTCCAACCTCTGCTCTCAGTAACAGTCTTTCTGCACCACAGTCTCCAACCTCTGCTCTCTATAAGATCCTTCTGCACTCTACTTTCCAAACTCTGCTCTCTATAACATTCCTTCTCCACCCCAGTCTTGAGCCTCAGCTCCCTGCAACAGTCCTTCTGCTCCACAGTCTCCGAGATCTGTTCTCTGTAAAAGTCCTTCTGTTTCGCAGTCTCCAACCACTGCTCTTTGTAAAGGTCCTTCTACAACCATGTCTCAAAACTCTGCTTTCTGTATCAGTCTTCGTGAACCCCAATCTCCAAAATCTGTTTTCTGTATCTATCCTTTGCACCTGAGTCTCCAACCTATGCTCTATGTAAGAGTCCTTCTGCACTGCAGTCTCCAACCTCTGCTCTAGGTAATAGTGCTATACCGCAGTCTCCAAACTCTGCTCTCTGTAACGGTCCTTCTGCACCTTAATTTCCAAACTCTGCTTCCTGTAACAGTTTTTCTGCACCTGAGTCTCCAAACTCTGCTCTCTGTAACAGTCCTTCTACACCCCAGTCTCCAATCACTGCTCTCTCTAAAAGTCCACCTGTACCTCAGTCTGAAACCTCTGCTCTCTACGATTCTTCTGCACTTCAGTAACCAACCTCTGCTCTCTTTAACAGTCCTTCTGTACTGCAATCTTCAACTTCTGCTCTCGGTAGGGGTCCTTCTGCACCCCAGTCTCCAAACTCTGCTTTCTTTATCAGTCTTTCTGCACCCCAGTCTCTAAACTGTGCTCTCTGTAACAGTCTTTCCGCACCTCAGACTCCATCCTCTGCTCTCTGCTACAGTCCTTAAGCGCCCCAATCTTTAACCTCTTCTCTCTGCCACAGTCCTTCTGAGGCTCAATGTCAAAACTCTGCTCTCTGTAAGATCCTTCTGAAACCCAGTCTCCAACCTCTACTTTCTGCAATGGTCCTTCTGTAAACCAGTCTCCAACATCTGTTCTCTACATCAGTCATTCTGTACCCCAGTCTCAAACGTCTGCTCTCTGTAAGAGTCTTTCAGTCTCTAACCTCTGTTCTCTGTAAGGGTCCTTCTGCACCCCAGACATAAACCTCTGCTTTCGGTATCAGTCCTTCTGCACTGCAGTCTCCAAACACTGCTCTCTCCAATGATCCTTCTGCACCTCAGTCTCAAACCTCTGCTCTCTCTAACAGTCGTTCTGTACCTCATTCTCCAACCTCTGCTCTTTGTAAGAAGCTTTTGCAACCCAATCTCCGAACTCTGATCTCTGTAAGTGTCCTTCTGCACCACAGTCTCCAAAAACTGCTCTCTGTAATAGGTCTTCTTCACCCCAGTCTCCAAACTCTGATGTATGTAACAGGCCTTTTGCACCCAGTCTCCAAACTCTTCTCTCTTCAATGATCCTTCTCCACCCTAGTCTCCAACCTCTGCTCTCAGAGACAGTTCTTTTGCACCCCAGTCTCAAACTATGCTCCCTGTAAGATCCTTCTGCACACCTGTTTCCAACCTCTGCTCTCTGTAACACTCCTCTGCAAACCAGTCTCCAAATTCTGCTCACTGTAAGGGTCCTTCTGTACCTCAGTCTCCAACTTCTGCTCTCTGCAACACTCCTTCTGCATCCCAGTCTCCTAACTTTGCTCTCTGTAACAGTTTTTCTGCACCTCAGTCTTTAACCTGGGCTCTCTGTAAAAGTCTTTCTGAACCCCAGTCTCCAACCTGTGCTCTCAGTAAATGTCCTTCTGCACCACAGTCTCCAAACTCTGCTCTCTCTAACAATCCTTCTGAACCCCAGTCTCCAAATTCTGCTCTCTGCAACAATCCTTCTACACCCCAGTCTCCAAAGTCTGTTCTCTGTTACAGTCCTTCTGCACCCCAGTCTTCAAACTCTGCTTTCTGTAACCATCTTCTGCATCTCAGTCTCCATCCTCTGCTCTATGCAACAGTTCTTCACCCAAGTCTCCAACTTCTGCTCTCTGAAAAAGTCCTTCTAAACCCTAGTCTCCAAACTCTGCTCTGTGTAACAGTCCTTCTACACCCCATTCTCCATACTTTGCTCTTCCCAAGGATACTTCTGCACCCCAGTCTCCATCCTCTGCTCTCTGCAGCTTTCCTTTTGCACCCCAGTCTCCAGCATCTGCTCTCTGCAACAGTCCTTCTCCACCCCAGTCTCCAAACTCTGCTCTCTGTAACAGTCCTTCTGGACCCCAATCTCCAACCTCTACTCTCTGCAACAGTCATTCTACACCCCAGTCTCCACACTCTGCTCTCAGCAAAAGTTTTTCTGCACCCCAGTCTCCAAACTCTTCTCTCTGTAACTATCCTACTTCACCTCAGTCTCCAACCTCTACACTCTGAAACAGTGCTTCTGCACCTCAGTCTCCAAACTCTGCTCTTTGTAAGATCTTTCTGAACCCCAGTCTCCAACATCTGCTCGCTGCAACAGTCCTTGTGCAATCCAGTCTCCAACATCTACTCTCTGAAATAGTTCTTCTGTACCTTAGTCTGAAAAATCTGCTCTCTGCAACAATTCCTCTGTACCCAAGTCTCCAAACTCTGCTCTCTCTAAGATCATTCTGCACACCAGTCTCCAACCCCTGCTCACTGTAACAGTCCTTCTGGAACCTATCTTCAAATTCTTCTCTCTGCAACAGTCCTTCTGCATCCCCGTCTCCAACCTCTGTTTTCTGCAACAGTCCTTCTACACCCCAGTCTCCAAACTCTGCTCTCTGTAACAGTCCTTCTGTACCAGAGTCTAAAACCTCTGTTTTCTGTAACGGTCCTTCTGCCCCCTAGTCTCAAAATTCTGCTTTCTTTGTCAGTCCTTCTGCAGCCCAGATTCCAACCTCTGCTCTCCGTAACAGTCCTTCTACACCTCAGTCTCCAACCGCTGCTTTCAGGAACAGTCCTTCTGATCCCCAGTCTCCTACCTCTGCTCTCTGCAACATTCCTTCTGCACCCCAGAATCAAACCTATGCTCTCTGTAATAGTCCGTCTGCACCCCAGTTTCCAACCTCTGCTCTCTGTAATGATCCTCCTGCACCACAGTCTCAAACATCAGCTCTCTGTAACAGTCCTTCTGCACCGCAGTCTCCAAACTCTTTTCTCTGTAAGATCGTTCTGAAAGTCAGTCTCCAACATCTGCTCTATGCAACAGTCCTTCTACACCCGAGTCTCTATACTCTGATCGCCCAAACGATCCTTCTGCACCCCAGTCTCCAAACTCTGTTCAATACATCAGTTCTACTGCACCCTAGTCTCCAAACTCTGCTCTCTGAAACAGTCCTTTTGTACCACAGTCACCAACCTCTGTTCTCTGTAAGGGTCCTTATGCACCCCAGTATCAAAATTCTACTTTCTGTAACAGTCATTTTGAACCACAGTCACCAAACTCTGCCCTCTGTAACCGTCCTTCTGCAACAAAGTCTGCAAATTTTGCTCTCTGCAACAGTCCTTATGCACCCCAGTCTCTATCCTCTGCTCTCAAAACAGTCCATTTGTAACCCAGTCTCCAACATCTGCTCTCTGCAACAGTCATTATCCACCCAAGTCTCCAAACTTTGCTCTCTGTAACAGTCTTTCTGTATTGCATTCTACAACCTCTGCTCTCTGTAATAGACTTCTGCACCCGAGTCTCCAACCTCTGCTTTCTGTGTCAGTCTGTCTGCACCCCAGTCTCCAACCTCTTCTTTGTTTACCTGTCCTTCTGCACTTTAGTCTCCAACCTCTGCTCTCTGCTACAGTCCTTCTGGACCCCAATCTCCAACCTCTACTCTCTGCAACAGTCCTTCTACATCCCAGTCTAAAACCTCTGCTCTCTGCAACAGTCCTTCTGCACCCCAATCTCCAATATCTGCTCTCTGTAACAATCTTTCTGCACCTCAGTCTCCAACCTCTGCTCCCTGCAACTATCATCTGCACCCCAGACTGAAACCTCTGGTAGCTGCAACAGTCCTTGTGAACCCGAGTCTCCAACATCTGCTTGCTGCAACAGTTCTTCTGTACGTCAGTCTGAAAACTCTGCTCTCTGCAATAATCCATCTGCACCCCAGTCTCAAAGCTCTGTTCTCTATAACAGTCATTCTGTAACTCAGTCTACAATCACTGCTCTCTGCAACAGTCCTTCGACACCCAAGTGTCCACACTCTGATCGCCCCAACAGCCCTTCTGCAACCCAGTCTCCAAACTCTGTTCTCTACATCGGTCTTCTGCAACCCAGACTCTAACCTCTGCTCTCTGTAACAGTCCTTCTGTACCACAGTCTTCAACCTCTGTTCTCTGCAAGGGTCCTTATGCACCCCAGTATCCAACCTGTGCTTTTTGTATCAGTTGTTTGAACCACAGTCTCCAAATTCTGCCATCTGTAACCATCTTTCTGCAACTCAGTCTGCAAACTCTGCTCGCTGCAACAGTCCTTCTTCACCCCAGTCTCCATTCTCTGTTCTCTGCAACAGTCCTTTTGCACCCCAGTCTCCAAATTCTGCTCTTTACAATAGTCATTCTGCACCCCAGTCTCCAAACTTTGCTCTCTGTAACAGTCCTTCTGTACTGCATTCTCCAAACTCTGCTCTCTGTAAGGGTACTTCTGCACCCCAATTTCCAACCTCTGCTTTCTGTGTCAGTCCTTCTGCAACCCAGTCTCCAACCTCTGCTCTGCCTAATTGTCCTTCTGCACCTTAGTCTCCAACCTCAGCTCTCTGCTACAGTGCTTCTGAACCCTAATCTCCAACCTCTACTCTCTGCAACAGTCCTTGTACATCCCAGTCTACCAGTCTAAAACCTCTGCTCTCTGCATCAGTCCTTCTGCACCTCAGTCTCCAAACTCTGCTCTCTGCAACGGTCCTTCTGCACCTCAGTCTCCAACCTCTGCTTTCTGCAACGATCCTTCTGCACACCAGTTTCAAAACTGCTAGCTGCAACAGTCCGTGTGAACCCCAGTCTCCAAAATCTGCTAGCTGCAACAGTTCTTCTGTACCTCAGTCTGAAAACTCTGCTCTCTGCAATAATCCATCTGCACCCCAGTCTCCAACCTCTGCCTCTGTAACAGTCCTTCTGTACTTCAGTCTCCAATCACTGCTCTATGCAACAATCCTTCTGCACCCAAGTCTCCAACATCTGCTCTCTTCAAAAGTCCTTCTACACCCTAGTCTCCATACTCTGCTTGCCTAAAGGATCCTTCTGCACCTTAGGCTCCAACATCTGTTCCCTACATCAGTCCTTCTTAAACTCAGTCTGCAATCTCTGGTCTCTGCAACAGTCCTTCTTCACCCCAGTCTCCATCTTCTGCTCTCTGCAGAAGTCCTTTTGCACCCCAGTGTCCAACATCTGCTCTCTTCAACAGTCATTTTCAACCCCAGTCTCCAATCTCTGCTCTCTGTAGCAGTTCTTCTGTACTGCATTCTCAAACCTCTGCTCTCTCTAGGGGTACTTCTGCACCCGAGTCTCTAACCTCTGCTTTCTGTATCAGTCTTTATGAACCCAGTCACCAAACTCTGCTCTGTGTAACTGTACTTCTGCACCTTAGTCTCCAAGTCTGCTCTCTGCTATAGTCTTTCTGTACACCAATCCCCTACCTCTACTCTCTGCAACAGTCCTTCTACATCCCAGTCTAAAACCTCTGCTCTGTGCAACAGTCGATCTGCACCCCAGTCTCCAACATCTCTCTGTAACAATCCTTCTGCACCTCAGTCTCAAAACTCTGCTCTCTGCAGCAGTCCTTCTGCACCTCAGTCTCCAACGTCCACTCTCCGTAACAGTGCTTCTGCACCTCAGTCTCCAACCTCTGCTCTCTGTAAGATCCTTCTGCACCCCAGTCTCCAAACTCTGCTCTCTGTAACAGGCCTTCTGCACCCCAGTCTCCAACCTCTGCTCTCTGCAACAATCCTTCTGCACCCCAGTCTCATACCTGTGCTCGCTGTAACAGTCCTTGTGTAACCCAGTCTACAACATCTGCTCTCTGCAACAGTTCTTCTGTACCTCAGTCTTCAAACTCTGCTCTCTGTAACAGTTTTTCTGCACCTAGTCTCTAAACTCTGCTATCTAACAGGCCTTTTGTACCCCAGTCTCCAAACTCTGCTCTCTGTAAGAGGCCTTCAGAACCTCAGTCTCAAACCTTTACTCTCTGCAACGATCATTCTGTACCCCATTCTCCAACCTCTGCTCTCTACAATAGCCCTTTTGCACCGCTAGTCTCCAATATCTGCTCTCTGTAAGATGTTTCTGCAAACCAGTCTCCAACCTCTGCTCGCTGTAACTGTCCTTCTGTACCAGATTCTCCAAGAATTGCTCTCTGAAACTGTCCTTCTGCACCAAGTCTCTAACATCTTCTTTCTCTATCAGTCCTTCTGTACCCCAGTCGCCAACTTCTGCTCAATGTAACAGTCTTTCTGCACCTCAGGCTCCAACCTCTGCTTTCTGCAACAGTCCTTCTGCACCCAAGTCTCCAAATACTGCTCTCTGCAATATTCCTTCTGCACCCCAGTCTCCAACCTCTGCTCTCTGCAAAGATCATTCTGCACCTCATTCTCCAAACTCTGCTCTCTGCAAAGATCCTTCTGCACACCAGTCTCCAACCTCTGCTCTCTGAAACAGTCCTTCTGTACCTCAGTCTCCAATCTTTGCTCTATGAAACAGTCCTTCTGCACACAAGTCTCCAACATCTGCTCTCTGAAACAGTCCTTCTACACCCCAGACTCCAACCTATGATCTCTGCAACAGTCCTTCTACACTTCAGTCTCTATATTCTGCTCGCCCCAATGATCCTTCGACACCCCAGTCTCCAACCTCTGCTCTCTGTAACAGTCCTTCTGTAGCTCAGTCTCCAACCTCATCTCTCTGTAAGACCCTATTGAAACCCAGTCTGCAAACTCTGTTCTCTGTAACAGTCCTTCTGCACCCCACTCTACAACGTCTGTTGTCTGTAACAGGCCTTTTGCACCCCAGTCTCAAAACTCTGCTCTCTGCAAGGATCCTTCTGGACCCAAGTCTCCAACATCTGCTCTCTACAACAGTTCTTCTGCACCTCAGTCTCGAAACTCTGCTCTCTGCAAGATCCTTCTGAACACCAGTCTTCAACCGCTGCTCACTGTAACAATAATTCTGCACCTCAGTCTCAAACATCTGCTCTCTCCAACAGTCTTCTGCAACCCAGTCTCCAACCTCTGCTCTCTGTAACAGTCCATCTGTACCGGATTCTCCAAACTCTGCTTTCTGTAATGGGCCTTCTGCACCTCAGTCTCTCACCTCTGCTTTCTGCAATAGTCCTTCTGCACCCACGTCTCCAACCTCTGCTCTCTGCAACATTACTTCTGCACCCCAGTCTCAAAACTCTGCTCTCTGTAATGATCCTTTTGAACCCCAGTCTCGAACCTCTGCTCTCCGCAATGATCCTTCTGCACCTCAGTCTCCAAGCTCTGCTTTCTGCAAAAATCCTTTGGCATTCCAGTCTCAAACCTCTGCTCGCTGCAACAGTCCTTGTGAACCCCAGTCTCCAACTTGTTCTCTCTGCAACAGTTCTTCTGTACCTCAGTCTGAAAAAACTTCTCTCTGCAATAATCCATCTGCAACCCAGTCTCCAACCTCTACTCTCTGTAACAGTCCTTCTGTACCTCAGCCTCCAATCTCTGCTCTATGCAACAGTCCTTCTGCACCCAAGACTCCAACATTAGCTCTCTGAAACAGTCCTTCGACACCCCAGTCTCTAACCTCTGCTCTATGCAACAGTCCTTCTACACCCCAGTCTCCATACTCTGCTCACCCAAACGATCCTTCTGCACCCCTGCCTTCAACGTCTGCTCTCTGTAACAGACCTTCTACACCCCAGTCTCCATCCTCTGCTCTCTGCCACAGTCTTTCTATACCCCAGTCTCCATACTCTGCTCGACCCAATGATCCTTCTGCACCCCAGTCTCCAACCTCTGTTCTCTAAATCAGTTCTTCTGCACCCCAGTCTCCAACCTCTTCTCTCGGTACCAGTCCTTCTTTACCGCAGTCTCCAACCTCTGTTCTCCGTAAGGGTCCTTATGCACCCCAGTATCCAACCTCTGCTTTCTGTATCAGTCGTTTTGCACCACAGTCTCAATACTCTGCCGTCTGTAAGAGTCCTTCCACAACTAAGTCTGCAACCTCTGCTCTCTGCAACAGTCCTTGTGCACCCCAGTCTCTATCCTATGCTCTCTGCAACATTGTTTCTGCACCCCAGTCTCCAACATCTGCTATCTGAAACAGTCATTCTCCACCCAAGTCTCCAAACTCTGCTCTCTGTAACAGTCCTTCTGCACAACAGTTTCCAACCTCTGCTCTCTGTAAGAAAAATTCTGCAACCCAGTCTAAAACCTCTGCTCTCTATAAAAGGCCTTCTGAAACCCAGTCTCCAACCTCTACTCTCTGCAATGATTCTTTTCCACAACAGTCTCAAACCTCTGCTCTCGGCAAAAGTCTTTCTGCATCCTTGTCTCCAACCTCTGTACTCTGTAAGATCCTTATGCACTCCAGTCTCCAACCTCTCCTATCTGTAACAATCCTTCGGCAACCCAGTCTCCAACATCTGCTCTCTGCAACAGTTCTTCTGCACTGCAGTCTGAAAACTCTGCTCACTGCAACGACATTTCTGCACCCCAGTCTCCTACCTCTGCTCTCTTTAACAGTTCTTCTGTACCTCTGTCTCCCAACTCTGCTCTTTTCAAATCCTTCTACAACCCAGTCTTTAAACTCTGCATTCCGTATCAGTCCTTCTTCACCTCAGTCTCAAACCTCTACTCTCTGTAACAGTCCTTCTGTACCTCAGTCTGAAAACTCTGCTCTCTGCATGATCCTTCTACACCCAGTCTCCAACCACTGCTCTCTGTAACAGTCCACCTACACCTCAGTAACCAAACTCTGCTCTTTGTAAGATCCTTCAACAACCCAGTCTCCTATCACTGCTGTCTATAACAGTCCTTCTGCACCCCACTCTCCAACCTCTCCTCTTTGTAACAGGCCTTCTGCATGCCAGTCTCCAAACTATGCTTTCTGCAACGATATTTCTGCAACCCAGTCTCCAACCACTGCTCTCTGAAATGATCCCACTGCACCCCAGTCTTCAACCTGTGATATCTGCAACAGTACTTCTGAACCTTAGTTTCCAACTTCTGCTCTCTGTAAGATCCTTCTGCACCCGTGTCTCCAAGCACTGCTCCTTGCAACGATCCTTCTGCATCCCAGTCTCCAAACTTTTCTCTATGTTAAAGAAATTCTGCACCTCAGTCTCCAATCTCTGCTCTCTGCAGCAGTCCTTCTGCACTTCAGTCTCCAACTTCTGCTCTCTGTAATGGTCTTTCTGCACCGCAGACTCCAATCTCTTCTTTCTGTACCAGTCCTTCTGCACCCAAGTCTCCAATTTCTGCTCTCTCTAAGAGTCCTTCTGCACCTCAGTCTCCAACCTCTGCTCTCTGCAACAGTTCTTCTGAAACCCAGTCTCCAACCTCTGCTCTCTGCAACAGACCTTCTTCACCTCAGTCTCCAACCTCTGCTCTCTGCAACAGTCTTTCTGCACCAAAGTCTTTAACCTCTGCTTAATGTAACAGGACTTCTGCACCTGAGTCTCAAACCGCTGCTCTCTGCAACAGTCCTTCTGCACTCCAGTCTCTAACCTCTTCTCTCTGCAACAGTCCTTCTGCACCCCAGTCTCCAACCTCTGCTGTCTGCAAGAGTCCATCTTCACCCCAGTCTCCAACCTCTGCTCTCTGCATCAGTCCTTCTGCAACACAGTCTCCAAACTCTGCTCTCTGTAAGATTCTTCTGCACTCCAGTTTCCAAACTCTGCTCTCTTTAACATTCCTTCTCCAACCCAGTCTTTAACCTCTGCTTTCTGCAGTGTCTTGCAGCACTCCAGTCTCCAATCTCTGTCCTCTGCAACAGTCCTTCTGCACCTCAGTCTCCAAACTCTGCTTTCTGTATCAGTCCTTCTTAAGCCCAGTCTCAGAACTCTGTTCTCTGTATCTATCGTTCTGCACCTCAGTCTCCCAATGTTCTTTTTGTAACATTCCTTCTGCACCCCAGTCTCCAACCTCTGCTCTCTGTAACAGTTTTTCTATACTGCAGTCTCCAAATCATGGTCTCTGTAACGGTCCTTCTTCACCCCAATTTCCAACCTCGGCTTAGTGTAACAGTCCTTCTGCACCTCAGTCTCCAACCTCTGCTCTCTGTAACAGTCCTTCTGCATCTCAGTCTGACACCTCTGCTCTCTGCACGATTCTTCTGCAACCCAGTCTTCAACCAATACTCTGCACCAGTCGTTCTGCACCCCAGTCTCCAACATCTGCTCTCTGCAATGATCCTACTGCATCCCAGTCTCCAACCTCTTATCTCTGCAACAGTCCTTCAGCACCTCAGTCTCCAGCTTCTTCTCTCTGTAAGATTCTTGTGCACCCCTGTATTCAACCTCTGCTCTCTGTAACAGTCCTTCTGCACCAGAATCTTTAACCTCTGCTCTCTGTAGCAAGAGTTCCGCACCTCAGTCTCCAACCTCTGCTCTCTGCAACAGTCCTCCTGCACCCCAGTCTCCAACCTCTGCTCTCTACAACAGTCCTTCTGCACCATAGTTACCAACATTTGCTCTCTGCAACAGACCTTCTGCACCCCAGTCTTCAACATCTGCTCTCTGCAACAGTCATTATGCACCTCAGTCTGAAAACTCTTCTCTCTGCACCGACACTTCTGCACCCAAGTCTCCTACCTCTTCTCTCTGTAACATTCTTTTTGCACCTCAGTCTCCCAACTGTGCTCTCTGTTTGATCCTTCTGCAACCTAGTCTTTAAACTCTGTACTGTGTAAAGTCCTTCTGCACAACAGTCCCCATCCTCTGCTCTCTGTAACAGGACTTCTGGAACTCAGTCTCCAAACTCTGCTCTCTGTATAAGGCCTTCTGCACTCCAGTCTCCAACCTCTTCTCTCTGCAACAATTCTTCTTTACCGAAGTCTCCTACATCTGCTCTCTGCAACAGTCCGTTTGCACCCCATTCTCCAAACTCTGCTTTCTGTAAGATTCATCTGAACCCCAGTCTCCAACCTCTGCTCTCTGTAATAGTTATTCAGCACCCCAGTCTCCAAAATCTGCTCTCTGTAACAGTCCTTCTGCACCTCAGTCTCCAACCTCTGCTCTCTGCGACAGTCCTTCTGCACCCCAATCTCAAAATTCTGCTCTCTGCAACGATATTTCTGGACCACAGTCTCCAGCGTCTGCTCTCTGCAATGGTCACTCTGCACCACAGTCTCCAATATCTGCTCTCTGCAACAGTCCTTCTGCACCTCAGTCTGAAAACTCTGCTTACTGTAACATTCCTTCTCCACCCCAGTCTCCAACATCTGTCCTCTGCAACAGTCCTTCTGCTCCCCAGTCTCTGAGATCTGCTCTTTGTAACAGTCGTTCTGTACCAGAGTCTCCAACTTCTGATCTTTGTAACGGTCCTTTTACACCCCATTCTCCAGACTCTGCTTTGTGTATCAGTCTGTCTGAACCCCAGTCTCCAACCTCTCTTCTCTGTATCTATCCTTTTGCACCTCAGTCTCAACCTGTGCTCTATGTAAGAGTCCCTCTGCACCCCAGTCTCCAACCTCTGCTCTCTGTAACTGTCCTTCTTCACCACAGTCTTCAACCTCTGCTCTCTGCAACAGTCCTTCTACAACCCAGTCTCCAATATCTTTTCTCGGCAACAGTCCTTTTGCACCTCACTCTGAAAAGTCTGCTCACTGCAACGACCCTTCTGCACCACAGTCTCCTACTTCTGCTCTCTGTAACAGTCCTTCTGCACCTCATTCTCCCAACTCTGCTGTTTGTAAGATCCTTCTACAACCCAGTCTTTAAACTCTGCACTCTGTAACAGTCCTTCTGCCCAACAGTCTCCAAACTCTGCTCTCTGTAACAGGCCTTCTGCACCCCAGTCTCAAACCTCTTCTCTCTGCAACGATTCTTCCCCACCCTAGTCTCCAGAATCTGCTCTCTGTAACAGTCCTTCTGCACCCCAGTCTCCAAACACTGCTCTCTGTAACAGTCCTTTTGCAGTTCAGTCTCCAACCTCGGCTCTGTGTAAAAGTCCTTCTGCACCCCAGTCTCTAAAATCTGCTCTCTGCCATAGTCCTTTTACACCCTAGTCTTCAACGTCTGCTCTCTAGAACAGTCCTTCTGCACCCCAGTTTCAAAACTCTGCTCTTTGCAACGATCCTTCTGGACCCCAGTCTTCAACCTCTACTTTCTTTATCAGTCTTTCGGAACCCCAGTCTCCAACCTCTCTTCTCTGTATCTATCCTTCTGCACCTCAGTCTCAACCTGTGCTCTATGTAAGAGTCCCTCTGCACCCCAGTCTCAAACCTCTGCTCTCGGTAACAGTCCTATAACGCCATCTCCAAACTCTGCTCTCCTTAATGGTTATCTACACACGAGTTTCCAAAATCTGCTTCCTGTAACAGTCCTTCTGCACCTGAGTCTCCAAATTCTGCTCTCTGTAACAGTCCTTCTACACCTCAGTCTCTAACCTATGCTCTCTGTAACAGTCCTTCTTCACCTCAGTCTAAAAATTCGCTCTCTGCACAATCCTTCTGCACCCCAGTCTCCAAACACTGCTCTCGGTAACAGTTCCCCTGCACCTCAGTCTACAATCTCTGCTCTCTGTAAGATCCTTCATCAACCCAGTCTTCAACCACTGCTCTCTGTAACAGACCTTCTGCACCCAAGTCTCCAAATTTTTCTCTCTGCAACGATTCTTCTCCACATCAGTCTCAAAACCTCTGCTCTCTGCAACAGTCCTTCTGCACCCAGTCTCAAACCTCTGCTCTCTGTAACCGTCCTTCTGCACCTCAGTCTCCAAACTCTGCTCTCTGTAGTAGTCCTTCTGCACCTCAGTCTTGAACCTCTGTTCTCTGCAACAGTCTTTCTGCACCTCATTCTCCCAACTCTGCTGTTTGTGAGATCCTTATACAACCCAGTTTTTAAACTCTGCACTCTGTAACAGTCCTTCTGCCCAACAGTCTCCAAACTCTGCTCTCTGAAAGAGGCCTTCTGCACCCCAGTCTCCAAAATCTGCTCTCTGTAAGATCCATCTGAACCCCAGTCTCCAACGTCTGCTCTCAGTAAAAGTCCTTCTGCACCCCAGTCTCAAACCTCTGCTGTCTGTAACAGTTTTTCTGCACCTCATTCTTCAACCTCTGCTCCCTGCAACAGTCTTTCTAAACCCTACTCTCCATCCTCTACTCTCTGCAACAGTCCGTCTGCACCCCAGTCTCCAACATCTGCTCTCTGCCACAGTCCTTCTACCCCCCAGTCTCCAAATCTGCTTTCTACAATGATCTTTCTGGACCCCAGTATCCAACGTCTGCTCTCTGCAAGAGTCCTTCTGGACCACAGTCTCCAACCTCACCTCTCTGTAACAATCCTTCTGCACCCCTGTCTGCAAACTCTGCTCTTTGTAAGATCCTTCTGCAACCCAGTTTGAAACTCTGCTCTCTGTAACAGAGCTTCTGCCCACCGGTCTCCAACCTTTGCTCTCTGCAACTATCCTTCTTCACCAGAGTCTCCAAACTCTGCTCGCTACAACGATCCTTCTGCACCCCAGTCTCCAACCACTGCTCTCTCAAACAGTCCTTCTACACCCCAGTCTCCAATATCTGCTCTCGGCAACAGTTCTTTTGCACCTCACTCTGAAAAGTCTGCTCACTGCAACGACCCTTCTGCACCACAGTCTCCTTCTTCTGCTCTCTGTAACAGTCCTTCTGCACCTCATTCTCCCAACTCTGCTTTTTATAGTATTCTTCTACAACCCAGTCTTTAAACTCTGCACTCTGTAACAGTCCTTCTGCCCAACAGGCTCCGAACTCTGCACTCTGTAACAGTCCTTCTGCCACCCAGTCTCCAAACTCTGCTCTCTGTAACAGGCCTTCTGCACCCCAGTCTCCAACCTCTTCTCTCTGCAACGATTCTTCTCAACCCCATTCTCCAGAATCTGCTCTCTGCAACAGTCCTTTTGCACCCCAGTCTCAAAACTCTGCTCTCTGTAAGGTCCATCTGAACCCCAGTTTCCAAACTCTGCTCTCTGTAACAGTCCTTCTGCACCCCAGTCTCCAAAATCTGCTCTCTGCCTCAGTCCTTCTGCACCCCAGTCTCCAACGTCTGCTCTCTGGAACAGTCCTTCTGCACCCCAGTCTCAAAACTCTGCTCTTTGCAACGATCCTTCTAGACCCCAGTCTCCAAACTCTGCTTTCTGTATCAGTCTTTTGGAACCCCAGTCTCCAACCTCTTTTCTTTCTATCTATCATTCTGCACCTCAGTCTCCAACCTGTGCTCTATGTAAGAGTCCTTCTGCACCCAGTCTCCAACCTCTTCTCTCGGTACCAGTCTTATACCGCAGTCTCCAAACTCTGCTCTCTCTAACGGTGCTTCTGTATCCCAATTTCCAAACTCTGCTTCCTATAACAGTCCTTCTGCACCTGAGTCTCCAAACTCTGCTCTCTGTAACAGTCCAACTTCACCTCAGTCTCCAAACTCAGCTCTATATAAGATCCTTCTGCAACCCAGTATCCAAACTCTACTCTCTGTAACAGTCCACCTTCTCCCCAGTCTCCAAACTCTGTTCTCTGTAACAGGCCTCATGCACCCCAGTCTACAAACTCAGCTCTATGTAACAGGCCTTCAGCACCACAGTGTCCAACCTATTCTCTCTGCAACGATCCTTCTACACTCCAGTCTCTGACTTCTGCACTCTGCAACAGTTCTTCTGCACCCCAGTCTCCAACCTCTTCTCTCTGTAAGATCCTTCTGCACTCAGTTTCCAATCTCTGCTCTTTGAAACAGTCCTTCTGTACCCCAGTCTCCAAACTCTGCTCTCTGTAACAATGCTTTTGCTCATCAGTCTCCAATCTTTGCTCTCTGCCACGGTCTTTCAACACCTCTGTCTCCAACCTCTGTTGTCTGCAACAGTCCATCTGCACCCCAGTGTGCAAACTCTGCTCTCTGTAAAAGTCCTTCTGTACCACAGTCTCCAACATCTGCTCTCTGTAACGGACCGTCGGCACCCCAGTCTCCAAACTCTGCTCTCTGTAACAGTCCTTCTGAACCTCATCTCCAAACTCTGCTCTCTGCAACAGTCCTTCTGCATATCAGCTTAAACTTCTGCTCTCTGCAACAGTCATTTTGCACCAAGACTCCAAACTCTGCTTTCTATAAAAGTCCTTCTGAACCCCAGTCTACAATCTCTGCTCTCTGTAAGATCAATCTGCACCCCAGTCTCCAACCTCTGCTCTCTGTAACAGTTCTTCAGCACCTCAGTCTCAAACCTCTGCTATCTGTAACAATCCTTCTTCACGTCAGTCTAAAACCGCCGCTCTCAGCAACGGTCCTTCTGCACACCAGTCTCCAAACTCCGTTCTCTGAAACAGTTTTTCCGCACCCCAGTCTCCAACTTCTGCATTCTGGAACAGTCCTTCTTCACGCCAGTGTCCAAACTCTGCTCTCTGTAACAATCCTTCTGCAACTGAGTCTCCAACCTCTGCTCTCTGCAACGGTCCTTCTGCACCCCTGTCTCCAAACTCTGTTGTCTCCAACAGTCCTTCTTCACCTTAGTCTTCTGCACCGCAATCTCCAACCCCTACTCTCTGCAACACTCCTTCTGCACCCCAGTCTCCAACGTCCTCTCTACAACAGTCCTTCTGCACTCCAGTCTCCAACATCAGATCTCTGCAACAGTCTTTCTCCACCCCAGTCTCCAAACTCTGCTCTCTGTAACAGTTCCTCTGTACTGCAGTTTCCAAACTCTTCTCTCTGTAACTGTCCTTCTTAACCCCAGTCGTCAACCACTGCTTTCTCTGTCAGTCCTTCTGCACTCAAGTCTCCAACCTCTGCTCTCTGTAACAGTCCATCTGCACCTCAGTCTCCAAATTCTGCTCTCTGCAAAGGTCCTTTGGCACCCCAGTCTCCAACCTCTGCTCGCTGCAACAGTCCTTTTAAACCCATGTCTTAAACCTCTGCACTCCACAACAGTCCTTCTGCACCTCAGTGTCCAACATCTGCTCTCTGCAATGGTCTTTTTGCACCTCAGTATTCAACATCTTTCTCTGTAACAGTTTTTCTGAACCTCAGTCCCCATCCTCTGCTCTCTGCAAGAGTCCTTCTGCACCCAAGTCTCTGAACTCTGATCTCTTTAACAGTCTTTCTGCACCCCAATCTCCAACCTCTGCTCTCTAGAATAGTCCCTTTACACCTCAGTCTCCAAACTCTGATCTCTCTATGATCCTTCTGCACCCCAGTCTTCAAACTCTGCTCTCAGTATCAGTCCTGCAACTTAGTCTCCAAACATGCTCTCTGTAACAGTATTTCTGCACGTCAGTCTTCAACAACTGCTCTCTGAAACAGTCTTTCTGCACCCCAGTCTCCAAACTCTGCTCTCTAGAACAGTCCTTCTATACCCCAGTCTCCATAATCTAATCTCTGCAACAATCCTTCTGCACCCCAGTCTCCAAACATTCCTCTTTGTAAGATCCTTGTGAAACCCAGTTTCAAACTCTGCTCTCTGTAACATTCCTTCTGCAGCTCATTCTCCAAAGTTTGCTCTCTCCAATGGTCCCTCTGCACCCCAGTCTCCAACCTTGTTCTCTACAACAGTTCTTCTTTACCGCAGTCTTCAACCTCTGTTCTCTGTAAGAGTCCTTCTGCACCCCAGTCTCAAACCTCTGCTTTCTGTATCAGTCCTTCCTCATCATAGTCTCCAAACTCTGCTCTCTGTAAGAGTCATTCTGCACCTCACTCTGCAACATCTGCTCTCTGAAACAGTCCTTCTGCCCCCAAGTCTTCAACCTCTGTTCTCTGCAACAGTCCTTCCTCACCCCAGTCTCTAAAACCTGCTCTCTGCAACAGTACTTTTCCACCGAAGTCACCAAACTCTGATCTCTGTAACAGTCCTTCTGCACCTCAGACTCCAACCTCTGCTCTCTGCAACAGTCCTTCTGCTCCCCAATCTCGAACCTCTGCTCTCTGCAACAGTCCTTCTGAACCTCAGTGTCCAAACTCTGCTCTCTGTAAGATCTTTCTGAAACCCAGTCTCCAACATATGCTTTCTGCAATGGTCCTTCAGCACCAGAGTCTCCAACCTCTGTTCTCTACAACATTTATTGTGCACCCTAGTCTCCAACCTCTGCTCTCTTTAAAAGTCCTTCTGTACCGCAGTCTCAAACCTCTATTCTTTGTAAAGGAACTTCTGCACCCCATCTCCAACCTCTGCTTTCGGTATCAGTCTTTCTGCAACCCAGTCTTTAAACTCTGTTTTCTGTATCCGTCGTTGTGCACGCCAGGCTTCAACCTCTGCTCTCTGTAACAGTGCTGCTGCTGCCCAGTCTCCATCCTCTGCCCTCTGCAACAGTCCTTCTGCACTCCAGTCTGTAAACACTGCACTCTGCAACAGTCTTTCTGCACCCCAGTCTCAAAACTCTGCTCTCTGTAACAGTCCTTCTGCACATCAGTCTCCAACCTCTGTTCTCTGTAAGAGGCCTTCTGCACCCAGTCTACAACCTCTCCTCTCTGTAACAGCCTTCTGCACTCAAGTCTCTAAACTCTGCTCTCTTTAACAGTCCTTCTGCACCCCAGTATCCAACCTCTGCTCTCAGTATCAGTCCTGCACCCGAGGCTCAAAACACTTCTCTCTGTAACAGTTTTTCTGCACATCAGTCTTCAACAACTGGTATGTGCAAAAGTCCACCTCAGCCCAGTCTCCAACCTCTGCTCTCTAGAACAGTCCTTTTATACCCCAGTCTTCATAATCTCCTCTCTGCAACGATCCTTCTTCACCCCAGTCTCCAATGTCTGCCCTCTGCAAAATTTCTTCTGCACTCCAGTCTCCAAACTTTCATCTCTTTAATATCATTCTGCACCCCAGTTTCCAAACGCTACTCTCTGTAACATTCCTTTTGCACCCCAGAATCCAAGCTGTTCTCAACAACAGTTCTTCTGTACCGCAGTCTTCAACCTCTGTTTTTTGTAAGAGTGCTTCTGCACCCCAGTCTCCAACCTCTGCTTTCTGTATCAGTGTTTCTTCACCACAGTCTCTAAATTCTGCTCTCTGTAACAGTCCTTTTTCACCTCACTCTGCTACCTCTGCTCTCTGCAACAGTCCTTCCTCACCCCAGTCTTTAAAATATGCTCTCTGTAACAGTCCTTTTCCACCGCAGTCTCAAACCTCTGCTCTCTGTAACAGTACTTCTGTACTTTAGTCTC
>NW_027522568.1:0-98831 GCF_052094955.1 Ictidomys tridecemlineatus
TATGAACTCTTGAGATATAGCACTAGTAAAAATACCAGGCCATATCTGGGCCCCCATCATTGAAGCAAAGTGTCTATGTCTTATTATTTATTTTCATTCCAAGTTCAGAATAACTATCACAATGCTTACTTTCTTAATGCCATGGCTTCAATAAAGTACCTTGAACTTTGACTTCCACTGATGAGATCTTGAATATAATGCAATGGTTCCTTCCATTGGTTCCAGGAATCTGAACTTGAGGTGGAGGTTCAGCTGGAGCTGCAAAAAGGAGCAATCAGAACAAGGAGGCTGCACTGTTGGACTTCCACCTTCTTCAGGGAACTCAAGGAGAATATTGTTTTCAGAGTTTCAGAGGTCCTTGTCTTGTTTGCTCTGTTTTGCCTGAGGGAAGTGAGATTGTTTGATTTTATTTTAAAACTGACCTTTGATTTTGACAAATTCATCCTTTTTCTAGCACGAATGACACACACACACACACACACACACACACACACACACACACACAATTCAAAGCAGAAATAGGGTTATGTCTATATCCTCCCAAATTATTTTAATTGTTTTCTTCTCAGTGGAAATTGGTGCAATTTATATCAACAGGTTATTATTGTCTTCCATCCAATTCAGAATTGGTTTACTAAATGCCTGCTGCTGTGGACTAAATATCATGTCCCCAGAAAATTCATTTGTCAAAGCCATAATTCCCAAGTGACGGCTCTTGGAGTTGGGCTTTTCACAGGTAATTAGGTCATGGGAGTAAAGTCATCATGACTGGTACTAGTTTTCTTGTAAAAGGAGACACATGACAGATGCTCTGTCTCCATATGAGGATCCAGCAAGAGTCACTCAAAGAACAACTGGCTTGGTGTTATAAAAAAATATGAATCCCGGAAGTTATCTAATGCAAAAAGGCATAGAAGATGTTAAACTAAAAAATAACATAAATAATAAATACTACACTTTGAGACTCAACTGCAATTAAGAAAGCTACAACATCAATCTGGATAAGAATAATAGGATCACAAACATCCTTTAGATCAGCATCTGTTTCATGAGAAAAAGAGCAATGACCTGGAACTTGTAGTTTCAAAAGTACAATAAAATATTGGACCATTTTGAAATGAGGATGAAGAATAGAATGAACTGTATGCGTGAGTTGATTACTCTGCCATAGTGAGGTCAACATAACTAGACTTCAGGCCTGGCAGAGAAGGGACATGAAAATGCTCAGGTATCCACTTTTCTTGTTTTTAGTTCCTTTTTGTGTTTTTAAAGTTATAATGATTAAATGTACGTATTGGTTGGAGAAATAAGTATGAAAGTCTATTAGAAATTAAGGTTATGATAAATCATCTAAAACTTGAGAACCTATCCAATGTTAGAAAGAAGTCTTGAAAGGAAACTAATCCTTGAACAATGTTTGATCAAAGAACTATGTAAAAAGAAAAATGGCTTAAATATAAATACAAAAGATCATATAGATTTTTTATACCTTATAGAAAATTGAAGGTCAGAGGAAAAGGAACAGCACACTACAGCTGGGCGATGCACTATGGCAGGGGTGGGTAAGAGTGATAAGAACCTGGTGAGGCTGCCTTGCTAGAGTGTTGCAAGCCTATGTCAAAAGCTTAGCTCCTGCTTGTGAGAGGTTGACACACTTTCTTTTCTTTTCTTTTCTTTTTTTTTGTTGTGGTATTGGGGATTGAACCCAGACTTTTTGTCTCAGAGGCAAACACTCTACCAACTGAGCTATATCTCTGGCCCTCTTCATACAGACTTTCTAGATTGTTCTAACCACTATTAATTCCTGTGTTCTTCATAAACCTGTACAGCCTAATTTATTCACTCTTTTCTCACTGTGGAGATTGAGAAATGTGCTTCACAGTGGACAGTGAGAAATGTGGACATCCATATGTGCTTCCTTTGTTCTGTTTCTTCTTTCAGTTTCATAAGCTCAGGGACCATGGCTTTGTTTTGTCTATGGATTTCTAAACACCCAGACCTGTTCAAGAAAGGTTCAATAAATTCAATTAAAAGAGGTAAAAACAAAACTTGAATGGAAGTGTGTTTTGACTGAAGACTAAATACAAAGCTCATCTGTCTGCTGTCTTGAGAGCAGGAGGCCTGGTTGGACAGATAACTGTGAGTTCCGGAGCAATATCCACCTAGTGAAGAGCAATGGGTAATCAAGAGCCTGAGATATGACTCCCCCATGCCCATCAGAGCCCTGTTTAAATCCAGGATTACTAATGTGTCCAAATTTCCAATGAATGGTGATCACATTCAATTATTTAATATTCATTTCTTGTAGAAGGAAACACTAGATTGATACAGACAGTCAGCTTTACAGGATGAAAGGTGTCTGAGCTGGAGAGCACAGTCCATCCTTCACATCACCAATCTTTATCATCTCAGGCAAAGGGATAAGATGTAGAGATTTGCAGAATCTGCTAGTAATAATGTGGCTTTTCAAATCCCATTTTTCCTACCTAGATTGGTGCAACTTCTCTAATCTCACTTTTCTGTACATATACAGTTCTATTTGTGTCCATTTTTGTACTTAAACATACTCTATATTCTGATATTTGATAAAAGTTGTGAATTCATGTTTTTCTGCAACGTTAAATCAATTGTACCTGTTCACTGTTTGAAAATTGACTGTTTCTGTTTGGTAAGACAATTATTGGCCAAGAGAAATTCATGAAAAAGGGTTGCCAGATTTGTTAGTTATGGGTAAGAGCCCAGTAATTTTAGATTGAAAGGAAAAAATGTAATAATTTCATGATATTTGTGTTCATGAACTGTTTTGGGGAATGGCAAGTCTATTCTATTGTCATATTTCCATAATGAAAGACAACAAGGCTTCAGAGAGTTCAGAGAGGTTGCAAAAAATGAGAGCTCAGATCTCCAATTTCAGTGCAGTTACAATATTTTATTGTATTTGTTCTTTTTATATATTCATTACAGTTTCTAGGGGAAAATAAGCCATATCCCTATTCTGCCCCCAAAAAACCCCCCACAAAGGTCCAATGTTCTCTGATACACAGGTGCAGTGACACATTTGTATCTATGTTTCTGCAGTGATCATTTCCTCTGACAAATCTTGTCCATTTTATTAATGAAGTTCCCTTTTACATAAGCATGCTTGGGACTTAACTTGAGAAAACCATGGCAATCTACCCCCTGGATGTAATATTTTTGAAAACAGAAAAATTCAAAGATCTTTGGAAATCAAGCTTCAAAGACACTTATTTAAGGGTGAGATGAATATTAACTTTTTTCAAGAACTTTATGTGAAAGAAAAGGAAAACATTTTTGCCACAGCATGAGGTCCAGATCTGATAGTGTCAACTAAAGAGCTCACTACTGAAGGCTAAAAGTACTTATAATAAACTGTGATATATTTTATTAATTCCAAAATGTAACAGCACCCTAGCATAAAGCAGAGAAACAAACAAAAGCATTGTTCCTACAGCAGCAGATTTTTATCATGCTTGTTTAAAGAATAGGAGACTTACACTCAGATGTCAGTAGCACAGTTGTTAGACAGTAGATATGAGAAAAAATATAGTTTTTAGTTTAGCTATCTCTGACTTTTACTCATCGTTTTTAAAAAATCACTTAAAATTACATTGTGTACATTTATTCTGAAAAGACTAAACAATATGATGCAAATTTAAAATCTAGTTTAGATGGAAAGTATTGCAAAAGTATTGTGCATAAAATGCAATGTCTTGGCTGGGTTAGGCTGATTCTCAAAAGACCATTAAAGGCGATAGTTGAAAAAAGCCCTAGTTCATTTGCCTATGCTAACCAGATCCAGCAAGGTGGAAGGAAGGAAGGAAGGAAGGAAGGAAGGAAGGAAGGAAGGAAGGAAGGAAGGAAGGAAGGAAGGAAGGAAGGAAGGAAGGAGAGAAATAAAGAAAGAATAAATAAAATAGCATGAAAAAATTCAAAAGCAAATAAAATTGGTAGTGGTGGTGGTGGTGGTGGTGGTGGTGGTGGTGGAGGTGGTGGAGGGGGAACTTGCTTGGTTTTTGGCCAGGAATACATAAAAAAAGTCTCAATGTATTATTTATAGTGTCAGAAATTCCAAAGAGGAACACTTGATTTAATTCAAAGTATAATTCCAGTTATGTGCACAAATAACTGAAGAACCTGAGATTGGAAACAACTCATGGGAATGTATGTTTTCAGAAAGAGCAATTGGTTCCTTTATACAAAAATTGCTTCAAAGGACAGAATCTGCAAAATGGGTAACCTAGGAGACAGGGAGGAAATTCTGAAGAGATCAAAGAGTCTGCTGTTCATTGATTGTGCACAAATGTATCACAAAGCTATCACACTACCACTCACACCCCAGCACTTGAAAAGGAGAATTTGCAAAGCAAGAAATGGAATCAGGCCTGTTTTCAAGTTCCTCCCTTCTGAAAGAGGTGAACAGGTAAAAGGTATGTTCCTCTAGATTGGAAAGAAAGGATCACTAAAGACCAGTGGTACATGGATGCTAAAGTTCTGACTGTACAAGTCATGAGGAAGGTGCCATTCATGAGAAGCATCACTTGGAGGCAAAGACACCCTGGAGGACCTGAGAAAAGTGAATGCTATGTGGAGTCAAGTACAGTTATATACAATGCAAGTCCACAAAATACCTCTATCTCTGTAAAAGAAAAGAAGATTAGATGTCCCGCCCCGTCTGGAAGCTATTGATGCAACAGGCCTAGGGTTGGTAACCAGATACAAGACAGAACACACAGAAATATTTGAAGATCTGGAATTGGACTCTGGATGTGATTGCTGAAAATAGCTGGGGAATGGGAGAATGGAAGCTGTTTGCTGCAAGCAGTTTCAATTTGCTTTGTTGATTAACTTTGTTGTAAGTGAGCACATGCTATTTTTTTTTCTGTGGACCTAGAAGAATTCAAAACTGCTTCTTACAGGTGACAGGCATGCTTACACATTGAAGCCTCTGTGCCATTGATAAAAAAAACAGTTCACTCATGTGGGCACCTGCACTTCAAGTGAATGTTGTAAACAAATATGTGACAAATGGATGTCAGTGAGACTTTGGAGAACTGATCTTCTCAGCTGTTCCTCTTTTCCCCTGAAAGTTGGTGATGCTAGATTCAAGAGAACTCTTTCTGACACCCTTCGTGTTTCATGCCTGAACTGTGCTCTGAAAGTTCTTGAGGAGAACAGCTTAGAAGTGCAGAAGTGAAGCTGTTTGTTGAAGCAGCTTCAAGTGGCACAAGCTAACTTGTTCTCAGTGAGCACATGGGGATTTTCAGCAGTGTGAATGAGAATGGCTTCTCAGAGCTGGTAGGCATGTTTGCATTTGGCAAACTTTGCCATCTGTCACCCAGAGTTCCTTGCATGAAACCTACATTTCCAGTGTTTTCAGAAAGGTGTGATGAGTGGGTTTCCATGGAATTTTGTGGAATTGATCTTTTCAGGCAGTCCTCATTGCCTTCTCAAAATTGTTGATCCTGGTGCAAGGGCTCTCTTGTCAGCCAACATTGTATTTTGGGCCTGACCTCGGCTCTGAATGTACTTGCTGTACTTCCCATCTTTCCTCTCTCTGGTCCACTCCTCAGATCCCATCCTCCTTTCAATAGGGCCTTATCCAGGAAGCCTGCCCATGTGCCTCCCACTTGATTTAAACTTCTCCAGTGCACTTATTGTCAAAGCAGGGACTCCCAGGAGAGAGGGCTCTCCATTCTGCACACTGAAATTTCTCACCAGGGAGGACTCCTCCATGCTTGGATGGCAGGGCTGCAATCACCTGGAAGGTGGAAATAGGAGGCTGGTGGTGTTCCTAGCCAGGATGCTGGTGACTGCAGTGCATTTAATCTATGGCCCTCAAGGAGCTTTATGCTGCAGATTTGTGTATTTCTGCATCTGTATGCACACAGTTCTTCATGTGGGGAAAAAAGCAATGTTCTCAAAGTTTGCTTTATATTATACTCAACTGGTAATTTACAAACCCCAGTGTCCCATCTTAGCCCAGAGCCATTCCATCAGCCCAGGGCCACTGGGTGGTCCAGCGGTCAGTACTATGCACAGCTCCCAGGTGGCTCCAGTGTGTAGATGAATTTGAGAGCCAGTGTACAGTAGGATTTGCCCTTGAGGTTAGATTCATTGACTTCCTCTTATGTCATTTCACTGGTTCAGGATATTCCTTGTCTCATGAACCATTCTGTGAAATCTTCAAGTTAGCCATCTCTGGTCATTTCTTCCCTTTGATGGCACCTGGTTCAACAGCTTGTTGTTGGGTGGGGTCAGTCATGGGCAGTCCTGGGTCACAGAGAGGGACAGGAAGACCATAATGTGGAATGGTGGTGTAGAGAGTAAGGGTGGGGCCAGAGCCCACACTGTGGTTAGGGTAGGGAAGGGATCTGAAGAGACTACCTTGAAAGCGAGCTCTGGCTGCAGTTAACCAGGAATCAGGGCCTGGAAATGGAAGCCATGACAGGGCTTCTGACTAGAAAGGACACATCTTTCTGGGCTCAGTTGGAGGTCCATCGAGGCAGAGGAAAAGAGAGAGGATGCAGGAGAGGGAGATGGTCTAGATCACAGAGCAGCTCCGTCATCATATCTTAGAGAATGGATTTTTTTCTTCCAGTTGTTGGTAAATGCTAATTCATTCTCGTGTTACATTCACATCCACCTCGTCCATTGGAAAGGCCGCTCAACCACCACAGGCAGTGGTATCTTGGTGGATGTGTGCATTCTAAAAGGAGGTGAGGTTGGCGCCAATAGAGTGTGTAGGCGTTCAGGCATTGGCAAGCTTGCTTTGGAGAGTGAATCTTCTAAATGTTATTGGGCTGTTTTTGAAAGATCATGTGGTTTGGCTAGACCTAGAATGCTTCCACACAATTTAGCATGGTGTATATTTTAGAGAGCATGATCACTGAGGGACAGGTTGCTGGTGTGAAGCCATGAGCATTAACATCTATCAAGTTTCTCACCTGGAGTTGGCTACCTACAACTGGTGACAGTGTTTTGCTCCTACTGAGCAATACTAAACAAATCTCTGGGCCAGTAATCCATTGCTGAACTACATCACCAACAAAAAGACACTGAGTGAAGGTGAGGACCAGAAGAGCCCGGGAACCACCTGACAGCAGCCCTGAAGTCCTGAGCTCTGGCACATCATATGCCAACTCAACTGGGTATCAACCTCTTCCTGGGCTCATTAGAACTGTGTGCTTCAACTTTCAGAAACAAACGCAGAATGACAGAATCTTCTCTGAGGACACTTTTCTAAGTCTTGTTTGCAGCACGTGTTCTAAGTCTTATTTGCAGCATGTCTTCACTGGAATGAGTAGTCATTTGGCATTCTGTTGTACTTAAAATTTCATGAGATTCTACTCTTACTTGGTAGGTTGTGTGAAAGTGACTCGGCCTGAATGCATTTTACATCCCAAAATATGGCTTGTCTTTTCTCCTAAACCTATCAGGGCAGTCAGAGCAGCCAAGGAGTACTATAAATTCAGGCACAAAATGGCCAGATAGACTGGGATCACTGTATATCTTTCTAGAACCTTCTTTCATGCTCTGGCTTCCCTGAGGTAAAGTGTGGAGACTCTGTGATCCAGATTTGTTAGCAAGTAGTTTTCTTGGGAGGTGATGCTAGAAAACTCCAGGTGGGAACAGAAAGTGATTAGGAACTGGAAGACAGGGTGTACCAGCCAGTTGTTGTCACTGAGTGACTAAGCACGGTCCTGATAAGGAGTGCTGGGGGTCCATGTAGATCATGCTACTAATAGAAGCCCTCCTACAGGGTGAGAGAGCTGGGGTGTTCTTTACCCACTCCTGCCAGCCATGAGGGGAAGATGCTGCTGGCCTTCACTGTAGGCAAATGGGCCATGGTGCTGGGGGCTGGAGGTCAGCTGGGGTGTGAAGAAATGGCATAGTGCTGGACAATGTCATCCAGCTTTGAATCCCCAGACTGGGATCTTTAGCAGGGCAAGGTCAGAGACTGTGCTCAGTGCAGCGTCTACTTCTCAGCATAGTGCCAGGCACACAGCAGAACTTCATCAATACCCTTGGAATGCTCTGGCTCGCCCCAGCCCTTCTCTAGGCCTCTCAGCTGGGCTCTCTCTGCTGGTCCTGTCTGTTCTAGTATATTCAGCTCTTGCTTCTTCGTCTTTCGCTTTCCTGAATTATGTCCTCTTTCTTCACACTCCTGTGGTCACTCTTTCTCCACACTCCTGTGGTCCCAAATGGCTGTGTGGCGGGGCTGTGGCAGACAGATCTCATTACTACCAGAGATGGAGTTTTTAAGCCAAATAAGACACGTGCTCTGCTGCCAAGGATGGTCTTCAGCATAACGTGAGGTAGAAGTTTTGAAATTAGGATTGTCCTCCCAATCTTAAGGCATGTCATCCCTGTGTGCACACTAGAAAGTGCCCTGGGAAGAAAGTCAGGTATGGGTTTGGAATCAGAGGCCAGCATGAGAAGAACACTTTCACTGCTTACTGGACAATGACCTTGGGCATGTTCTGTAACCTCTTGGGACATCAGTGTTTGCATATCTGAAATGGGGATAGTTGTATGACTGACTTCAGGAGGTGGGTAGAGAGAATCCTAGAAGTAGAGGAAGAAAACACACAGCATCTGTGAAGCACCCCGCCCCCACCTTTAGTCTCCATGATTTTCTAAGCGTGTGTTGATTGACTGTTGGTTACAGCATGCCTGTAGATCTACCTGAGGTCCCGTCTAATTTTGCCCAGTTGCCACATTTGCAAGGACACCTTCTAATAGAATTGGATCTAGGAAGCTGGGGTCCCTTTGCAGAACATACAGGATCCATAGCAAAGTTCAAGCCCCTGAGACAGAGGGCTTCTGCTGGTGTCCTCATGTCCTCGTGGGCACTGCAATGCCTTTCTCCACCGATGTTCATTGAGAGCCTGGTCCAGGCCAGGCCAGGGCTCCCTGCTGAGAATGTGGCAGAGAATGAAGCACATGCCTGGCTGGCTTGTAGGGGAACAGTGGGGGGCAAGACAGGCCAGTGATGGTGAAGACAAGACCAGTTAGTTGACTTGTCCGAAGGTCTTGGAGCCAGGCACTCTTCTAAGCACCTTATCATAAAAGCTTCCTCATCCCTCAATAGTTGCAGGAGGAACAGTGCTTTGGTTGTCCCCATTTTCCATAGGTGACAACTGAGGCACTGAAAGATCAGGTCACTTGGCCAAGGTCATGGAGATAGCACAGGGGGAAGTGTTGGCTGCAAACCCTCCCATGTGGCTCCAGCTTTGGGCTCTTTATCCCCCACGGCCTGCAACCTCTTGGTCATGCTGTGGCCCCTGTGACCTGTCTGTCACCAAATAGTGATTCACTGCAGGGCCTTTCCCGAGTCCTCTTCCACCTCAGAGTGCCTGTGTCTCACAGAGAGTTAACCAGTTTCCTGGGCCCCACTGGAGTTCCTGGTTTTGCCAATCTGGGGCGGGGCCTGAGAATGTGTGTTTGTAACAAGGTCCCAGGTGACCCTGAAGCTGATGGGTCTCAACACAGGTGACTTTCCTCCTCCCCTCAGGTCATTTGACAATGCCTAGAGACCTTTTGAGTTATCACAAGTCAGGGGTGCTGGTGCAAAACTCAGATAGAGGCCATGGGTGCTGCTGAATGTCTACACTGCACGGGGAAAACCTCTACAGACTAAGAAGGATATGGCCTGATGGGCCAAGGGCGCCCAGGTGAGGAACCCAGTGTGGAGTACAAGCACATGAGCTTGGGTGTGTTCAGGTATGGCCTCGGGGCTTGTTTCAAATGTGGCTTCTGTCAGTGCAAAACTCCAGCACCTCTGAGTGGAAGCCTTTCTGACAAGCTCTGAACAGCAGTGTATTCTGAAATTTTTTTGTATACATATAATTTTACCCATTTTCACAATTATTTGATAGGTGTCATGAATGTTTTAATTGTTAGAATTTGTGTGTGTGTGTGTGTGTGTGTGTGTGTGTATGAGGTTTGGAAACAGGGCATAAATTTGGCCTTCTTCATGGGCCATATTAGTATACACAACTGCTAACAGATGCTTAGCAGTAATTATAAGTCACATTTCCTTCCTTTAATATTTCTATGAAGATATGCCTTTCATGTGTAAAGACAAGTGTTTTCAAAATTGATTCTCTGGACAGATCTTTGGGCTCAGGTGTCAGTGTTCCAAACTGTGCCAGAAAACACCAAATCTGATTTCACAGACTGGGCTGTCCTTAGCTCTGGCCTCCAAATTCATTCCCCTTCCTGGCTGTACAACTCATGAGACTTGCCAGAAAGGAAGAGCCATGGAAGATTTTAAGGAGGACAGCCACAGGATCCTCTTTGCTCCTAGCCTCTTGAGAAAATAATAAAAACAATAACATCAAGCAAACACATGGTCTAGAACCTTCTGTAAATAATTAGTATTTACCATATTGATATGTGTGCCGTGGTCCAAATTGTATTTCAGAGAGAGAGAGAGAGAGAGAGAGAGAGAGAGAGAGAGAGAGAGAGAGAGAGAATGTGTGTGTGTTTGATTCTGAAGAATCAAAGCCAGAGAACAGAGATAATTCTATTAGCTGCATCTGGATAGCACTTGGCCTCCTTTCCTAGCAGGAAAGGTCTGGAAGTCAATGGCAGAGCTTGTTCGTGGTGTAGCCAAGTTGTCTCATTTTCAATGCTAGAGCATCTGTTCTGAGAATTTTAGTATAGCACCTAATTTTTTTATCTTTGCAGGAACTTGCAAATGTGGGTGTTGAATGAGGGGTATCCATCAGAGGAGAAAAGTTCTTGTTTTGGAATTGGGGAATGTCTAAAGGCTTGTTAGAATGAGTGGAATGAGATCACTTAAGACTTCAATGAGAGATAGCAAAAGCAGAGGTAGGGGATGGGGTTATGGCTCAGAGATAGAGCACTCACCTCACATGTGCAAGGCCCTGGGTTCAATCCTCAGCACCACATAAATAAATAAATAAATAAATAAAGTTATTAAAATGAAAAGCAGGGGTGAGGGTGGATATACAACAAGCCTCTGAGATGTTCTTTCCATGTCAGGAGGTAGCAGGACATTGGAGCAATGCCTGTGCATCCACTGCTAAGTTCCATCTTGCAGGCAGACCCAGCACTGCAAGCTGATGAGGAACAGGACATAGGAAAGCCATTTACTGCAGATGACACGATTGAGCATCTGGCTCATCCCAGAGGATTGGGGGAGGCAGATGCAAGCCAGGCTTGGAGGACCCCATGGAGTACCACCAGGTGACCAACAGCCAGTTCAAAACTCTATTGTTCCTTAGAAAACTTGGATTAGAACCACCATTTGGCCCAACTACCCCACTCCTCGGTCTATACCCAAAGGACTTAATATCAGCATACTGTAGAAAGGCAGCCACACCAATGTTTATAGCAACTCAATTCACTATAGCTAAACTGTGGAAGCAACCTAGATGTTCTGCTGTGGATACAAAAACATTGTCCTATATAAACACAAAGGACTAATGCTCAGCATTAAAAGAAAATATAATGATACCATTTGCAGGTAAATGAATGGAGTTGGAGACTATCATGCTAAGTGAAGTTAGCCAATCTCATAAACCCAGAGGCTGAATGTTCTCTCTTAAGAACTAGATGCTGATCCAAAATGGGGGGAATGTGAGAAATGGAGAAATTTTGATCAAATGGGAGGGAGGAGAGGGAAGGATGTATGGGGCAGGATAGATGGTGGAATGAGAGGGACATTATTCCCCCAGGTACATGGATGAGTAACATAGGGTGCAATGCTACATCGTGTCCAATTAGGTAAATGAAAAGTTGTGTTGCAATAGTGTACAGTGAATCCAAATGCATTCTTCCCGGGGTCCTGCCCTAGCGGGGTCCAGGGAGTCCTGAAGGATGAGTGGCGTCGGCGAAAAGATGAGACAGGAGTCGTTCCGTTGGAGCAATCTCCAGAGAGAGATGCAGCTTTCTCTGGGTCATCTTTTATTACAATTTTTCTCATCATTATAGATTCAGAATACGTCATTGATTATATAATTTAAAACTTTGCCGAGACATGACATTTCCTTAACCATGATTGGGGGTACAAAAAATGTAACATTAATTTACATTTTTCCAGGATATGACCTTCAGTTATGTGATTATTAAAAGTACAGAATCATTAATAAAATACGTCACTAATTTACATTTTTCAGATTTTCCCAAGATTTACTATTTTTCCCAAGATATGTTATATTCTTATTAACTAATGCCAAGCTACGTAACCAGACTCTAAGTCTCCTAACCAATCATTAACCTAAAGTACACTTGTACTTTATTTCTAACCTAAAATTCCCATCTAAAAAAGTCCCTTTAAATCTTATATTTAAAATATCCTAAAGTTTATGAAGCATGTGTGAGGCCCTAGGTTCCATCCCCAGTATCAAAACAAAATAAAATAAAAATCCCAAAGCCATATACCCTTTGAAAGATGGAGGTGTGGATGTGGCAAGCCGTCATCAGGGCTCACCCCTTATTACACATCAGAGAATTCATACTGGAGAGAACATTGAGTTGTGTGTGTTGGGGGTGGAGCCATCCCTTCAGAAGCCAGAGAGCTCCCCCTGCTGGTTACAACCCTGGAATGTGGACCATGTGGGGAGCCTCTGCTGGCTCTTCTGCTCTTTGTTATACTGGATAATTTTTAGAACAGTCACCTTTTAGGCAAGTGGGTCTATCAAGCTCCTAGTCTACCATGCTAGAAGTTAGTATTATTAAGATTTTTGTTTTGAGATGGGATCCTGCTGTTTTGCCCATGCTGGTCTTGAATTCCAGCAATCCTCCTGCCTCAGTGTGTGGGACTACAGGTGCATGCCATTGTGCCTACCTCTAGAGCAACTCTTTGAATTTGGTAAAACTGAGAAAGCCCACTAGTATAACTCAGAACTCGGCATACATCGATATTCTTCACCCCAGAGAAAAACCCTGGGAGCTGAAGGAATGTGAGGAAAATTCCTTTCAGATTTGAAATCCACCACATGAGCTGAAAGGAAGCTGAAAATGGCCTGCCCGGTGCCTTCTACCTGCGGAGGCCAGTGTTTAACTGTGCCTGTCCTTGGTCACCACATCCTGTGGATCACGGGGAGGGGTGTCACAGGTGCCAGAGTGACAAGGCTGAGCAGGTGGACAGCCATCAGTGACCTAGCCCAGCCATGATTAGGCTAAGGAGATGGATCTTTAGAGAGCATTGCCCTGCAGACCTTCCTGGGCTGGCCTCCTCCCGTGGGTTCAGCTGTAGTTTGGGGATGAGACTGAAGGGCCTTGATATAGGACACCCTGTGTCCTTGTTTCTCTGTAGCATATTACCTTCTCTGTGAGGCCACAAGTAGTCTGTATGTGAGCAAGAAGCAATTCCCATTGCAACTGCATGCTACTAGATTTGGAATTTTTGGGATGAAATCTTCTTTTAAGATTAAAACCACTAAAATATGGCTGTCATAAAAATAAAAACCTCAAAAACATTATTCTAAATGAAAGACGGCAGATATCAGAGTCCATATTATATGGTTTTATCCTTAGGAAATGTCCAGAAAAGGACATTTTTCAGAGACAAATGAGATTTAGTGGTGTCCTGAGAATGGCAAATGAGAGTGACCACAATGTTATGGGGACGGGGGGGGGGGGTTCTAAAACTGAATTACGGAGATGATTCAATGTTTTGGTAAATTACTAAATCTCTAACGTGTGGAGAGCCACAATGAATGACCACACCTTCCAGAGGTTCTCTGGTCTTGTGATAACCATTTAAGTAATTTTCTGTTCATCATCTCACCACTCTTATCAGTTGCTGAAGGTCATGTCTCATGCTTCCTCTGAGAAGGGAGCTTCCAGTGGGTTCTCAACAGTTGGGAGTTACTTTGAAAAAAGAATTTGACTTTCTCACGTTTTCTCAGTGCACCTGGCTGATTTCATATTTTTGTACTAGTAGAAACGCTTTCCTTCTAGAAAACTGCCAATTAAACATTTCCTTAGAAAAATGTAATGGTGCTTCCTGTTTTTCAAATTCAGAAATAGATTAGCATAGTTTCATCTTTAAGATAGTGTGGTGTGTTTTTTTGTGTGTGTAATAGAAATTGAGTGCTTTTAGATTTTGCACTGTAATAGTTTCTGATGCCAACTGCTCAGAATTGGGATAAACTTCATGGGTTAAAAACATGGTAGTTTACAAGGCTGCCCTCACAGATTGAGGAGTCCCCAGACCACCTTCACTTCTGAGAGCTGGCTACAAATTCAGGGGTCCCCACTACCCCTGTATGTTAGATAACTCACTAGAATGATTCTCAGAACTCAGGACAAAGGGCTATGTTTTTGTTGCTTGTTTTTGGTACCAGGGATTGAACCCAGGTGTGCTTAACCACTGAGTCACATCCCCAACCCAACCCTTTTTTATTTTTTATCAGAGACAGGATCTCTCTAAGCTGCTTAGGGTCTTTCTAAGATGCTGAGTCTGCCTTTGAACTTGAGAACCTCCTTCCTCAGCCTCTGGAGTCACTGGATCATGGATATGCACCACCATACAATATTACATTGTCATCATAAATTTAATGATAGCTAAAAGAGACCCAGTAGAACCAGCCTAAGGAAGAGATGTAGATTGGGCAAGGTCTAGGAACTTCCAAATGCAAAGCTCCTGTCATTTCCCAGGAGCACATTAGGCTACCTGCACACTTATGTGTGACAATACACAGAGTACTGCCAACCAGGGAGGCTCACCTGAGCATCAGGGTCCAGGGTTTTAATTGGACTTTCATTACACAGATATAGTGGATTCTATCCTTGACCCCTCAGTTGAACCCAGTCACCAGCCCCCTTCCTTTCCCTAGAGGATGGACTGATACGACATGGCTCAAAGCCCAAACCCTCGAATCATTTGGTTGGTAATTCTGGCAAGGCCAGGCTGCCACTCTGCATATCATGCATGGTCCAAGGGCTCTCTTGTTGCTCAGGAAATTCCAAGGAACCAGCAATAAGGATCGGCCAAATACTTTATTACATAGCACCCACCTTAAAACAAATCAGTCAAAAATCCTTCTTCACTTATTATTCAATTAAACATGTACCGCAGTCTGTCTGGGCCAAATAACTGGGAGGTGACAAGCATCTTGAAGGTTGAAGCGGGAACTGCTTCATTTCGGGAAAACTCAGTGGGAACTGAGCTGGAACTCAAGGTAGTGGACACCCAAGGTAGTAAGAGCCGCTTTATTGCAGAACAGCAGAGGTATACATACCTAACTGATTACACACAGCTCGACTCAATTAGCATTATCTAGATACAACAGTCGGCCAATAAGGAATCCCCACCGACTTAATGGCTTGGTGGCATTGTCTTACAAACCACTCCTCCTGGCAAACTGCCAGGCGCCATCTTGATTTGCGATCCCCAACAAACATGTAACAAACATGAAGATTACAGACATTCCTCAATAAACAACTGCAGTGTATCACTCCTGCTTATAGACTCCCTGTTGAGGAGACTGGAAACCAAAGTCTTTGTCTAACACAGCAGGAGTGAGCTCAGCTACAATTACTAAGGAAGAAGAGGGGGACAGGAATCTGTGCCAAATACTCCAAGACATTTGGAGGTCCCCTCAATGACCTTCTCTGGGACTTGGTTTTCTTCTCTAGAAGAGGAAGGGCTTTGCCCATGTGGAAATAAAGGCCTTTCAAATAAGAGCAGTCAGAGATGATTCAGAGGTTCCTATAACCAAGTCATCAGCCACCTCTATCTGCAGCAGACATGCAAATGCATGCAGGGAGTGAGACACCTTTACAATGGAAAAAAAATAAAAGGAAGCTCAGGTGTGCCCCAGGTTGAGAGCTGTTGACGTGGAAAACTGGGCTGACCTAGCTGGGAGCAGGACTTCTCATGTGGCTGCTTCAGGGAGATATGTGACTTTCCATGGTTGGTCCTGAGTTGGTAGTGGGGGCAAAAGAGAGAGGAGCTGCAGTGATTGACCAAGTTCAGGCCATGTCTGAGATGACTGCTGCACACGTCACCTTCTGGCTTCCAGGATGGTTGCTGAAGAAGTGTGAGCCAGACCTGTGGCTCAGTGGTGTGGCCATCTTCCGCTTGTGTGCTTATGGATCCCCCTTCTGCTCATTCTCTTGCTGGAGAGAGGCTGGCCAATTCAGGGACCACTAGAGATGCTATCTTCACCACATGGGGAATGTTCCATTGTTCATGTACATCGTAGCCCATGATCTTGTTATATCATCTTCATAATATCTGATAAGAAATGGTAGCCGTGCAGAAGAATGGAGCAAATTGTTCTCTTTAATGTGACGTCTAGCCTGTTCATTGATCCAAATTCAGAAAGAAGCGCAGATGCCACCACGTCAAGCCAATGAGAAATCCAGAGCAATGCAGCAGCCCATCACTTCCTGTGCCAACACAAAGACACAGATCTGTATCCCAGGGAGAGCTGCTGTCAATAACTTATTCCAGAGTTAGTGATAGTTTTGTTAGTGGTTCCTTGAAAGGTCCTTTGCAAGGAGGTTCGACCTTTCCCCTGTGACTCTTAATAGACAAAATCTTGTGGTTTAATGTAACAAAGAGGGTCTTTAGGAAGATGCTGTGGGAAGGATCTAGACCCAAGTCCTTTGCAGTACTTTTCCATGCCTGAGAATAGCAGTGTAGATTTATCATTGGAGGCAAAACCCCTAAGTAAGTGGGCCTTACTGTACCAGTTCTCAGGGGAAGAATTGATGTGTCCCAAATGAGTGAATCTTATGGCCATAAGGAATTCTGTGAGTAAAACCTTTAGCTAGGAGTTCAAGGGTTTCTGAAAAATTTGCTCATTTTAATTTAAGAATAATGTTGGTTCTTTCAAGCTTTCTGGGAGATTATGTATGGTAAAAACAGTGTCATTTTTAAACATGGGGTAATGCCTTATGGAGTTCTAATGATTCCTGTAAAATATGTGCCTTGATCACTTGATATGAAAGTTAGGAGCCTCAGGTTGGGGGAAAAAACCAAGCAGCTGCTAGTGGTTGTAAGGACTGTGCATGTTTAGCAAGGAAATGCTTCAGCTCATCCTGAAAACAGATATACATTGATGCATACATATTCCAACTCTTTAAGAATGGAAGCTGGGTAAGACCCACCTGAAGGGGTGCAGGGTGGCCCTGGAGGCTTTGGCTCCTGGCCATGCCCCACCTTTACAGGATTTCCAGAATTATGCTGACATGTGATCCATAACCTGAAAATAATCTGTTAAAAAGCTCCCTTTTAAAAGTTCCTTCTCCAATACTAATTTAAGATAGTGACCAAGTTGTCTGTATTATGATGGGCAACTACATGGAGAAATTTAGATAATATCCATCTGAAATAATCTGATACCAGAAAGCAGCCATTTTGGGAGCACTAGAGATTATCCAAGTGAAGGTTATAATTTTTAATATTATTCTTTTTTCAGAACCAGGGTCTTCACGTTGAGAATGTGTAATACTCTCTTTGAATCACTCTAGATTTACTCTTTGGGGTCCATTTAGGAGCATAACTTTGGCTGAGGCTGCTACTTTGGCATAACTGCTTGCTAGAGCATTTCCTTTCACATCCATGGTGCCATTTCTCATTCTGACTTTGCATGGGCCACAGCCCTGATGATAGCCGTTCCTCTAAGAAGGAAGGAAGCTGCATCTACATGTTCCTTAATTTGTTCATTTTTATGGGGGTTCTCCCAGAGGTTAAGAAACCCTCCTTGTTTTCAAAGCATCCTAAAGTCACATGATGCTGCCACGAAAACCTACTCTCAGTGCACGTGAGTTGACAAACTCTGTGTACTAAATGCAGTACATTTTGCCATCTGGTCTGACATTCTCTCAGGTTGACTATATTCTAAAGAGAATTCAAATTAGTGATCACGTATTCTGCTTGATAACCTCCAGTTTCAGTTCTGAGAGAAGATTCATCAACAAATAATGAGACAGGTTTCTTAATTGGAACTTCTAATAAATCCAAGTGAGCTACAGAGATTCTGTGATTAAGGAAAGACAACTGTGAGTGTCCCCTTCTGTTAAAAGCTCGAGAATGCCAGGATCCAGAGCAAGAGAGTGGTAAAAAGAAATGTGAGAGGGAGAGAACAACACATGTCCTAAGAGGCTAATTAGCTAGCTGAAAGTGAAAACCTCTTTGTTCACAGATGACATGATTTTGTACACAGAAAATCCTAAGCATCCACTAAAACCTATTAGAATACAAGAGTCCCACAACATTGCTAGAAACAAGATCAATATACAAAAATCACTACTACTTCTGTACATGCACAACAGGAAATCCAAAAATGAAATTGAGAAAACAATTCCATGTATAATGTCACCAAAAAGAACAAAATACTTAGGAATAAAATAAAAAAGGAAGTGCAATATTTATATTCTGAAAGCTAAACACACTGGTTGAAAGAAATTAAAGAAGTTATAAAAAAGAAGTGGAAAAACATCCCATGTTCATGGTCAGAAGACATGATATTGTCAAGATGTCTGATCTATACAGTAAAGCACTCTCTATCAGAATCCCAGCTGTATTATTTTCGGAAATTGACATGTTGATTCTAATATTTACATGGAATTGCTAGATATCAAGAATAGCCAAAATAACTTTTAAAAAGAATAACACAGTAGAAAAACCCATACTTCACAACTTTGAAACCTATTACAAAGCAACAGCAGTTAAGATAGTGCGGTACAGATGTTGTAGATCAATGGAATAGAATCGAGAGCTCAGAAGTATACCTACAGTCTATGGACGGCTAATTTTCAACAGGTGTGACAAGACCATTCAATAGGGAAAAAATAGTCTTTCCTTTCTTCTCCTTATCTTTTTCTTTCTTTTTTTCCCTTCCCTTAACCAATGATGATGTAACACTTGGAGGGCCTATGCACAAGAATAAAGTTGGACCACATCTCTCCAATATGAACACAAAATAGATTAAAGACCTAAATGTAAGAACTCTTAAAAGAAAACATGGATCAAATCTTCACGACCTCAGATTTGACAGTAAATTCTTAGACATGACACCAAATGCATAAGCAATGGCAATAAAATAGAAAAACACAACTGAAACTCAAGTCTTTGTGCTTCAAAGGATACTTATTAAGAAATGGAAATAAAACCTACAGAATGGAAGAAAATAATTACAAATCATGTACCAATAAGGGGCTTATATCCAAAATATTCAAAGAACCAATAAAACTGGATAATAAAAGACAACCAGATTAAAACAGCAATGCTTGAACTCCAAAACTATTGGCGAGAAATCAGAATCCTAAGCACTGCTGGTAGGACTGTAAAATATTGCAGCCACTTTGAAAAACAGTCTGGCAGAGTTACCATGTGACCTAGCAATTCTGCTCTTAGGTACATATCTAAAAGAGCAAAAGCATGTTTACACAAAGTTGTACATGCATGTTTATGGCAGCATTATTTATAATGGACAAAATGTAAAAGTAACCCAAATGTACATCAACTGACGAATGGATAAGATGTAGTATATTCAAGCAAACAGAATGTTACTCAGCCATAAAATGTAAGAAAGTACAGATACCTGTGACAACATGGGTAAACCGAAACAATGTTATACTAAGTGAAAGAAGCCAGCCACAATGGACCATGTGTGACTGCATTGATAGGAATTTTCTAGAAGAGGCAGATCTATAGAGATAGAAAGTAGACTAGCTATTGCTTCAGGCTGGGGTAGCAGATGGGGATCAGGGGAGTGGCAGAGGGTATGGGGGTTTCTCTTTGGAGTGATGAATGTGATCTAAAATTGACAGTGATGATGTTGCACAGCTCTGAGAATACACTAAAAATGGCTCCAGGACCATGTGGATGGCTGACCACACAATGACAGATGAGCTCAACAGCAGTTTAAAAAAGGAAGACACAGAATGTCCCACTGGGCAACATGGGGATGCATGTGGGTGCAGAGTGGACTAGCAGTGGCTGTGGGAGGCAGTTTTGTAGAAATGAGGATAAGGGGACCCCTGGCTCCTGGGGGAGGAAGTGACTAGCTTGTCTGAACACTTCTGCAAGCCGACTTCAACCTCACACATCTTACAAAAAGAAAACAAAACAAAATAAAATGGATTACAGACTTAAGTGTAAAGCCCCAAACTACAAAACTTTTATAAATTAACAGGAGACAAGCTTTAGACCATGAATTAGGGATATGGTTCTTAGACACGACACCAGAAGCACAATGCATGAAGGGAAATTAATAAACTGGACTATCAAAATAAAAACCTGTTGCTTGGTGAATGGCCAAGTGGCCTTGATAAAAGAATGAAAGGACAAACTGTGGATTGTGAGAAAATATTCGCAAATTTTCTATTTGAAAATGGTATCGCCTAGAATAAATAAAGAAATGAACAGTAACTGAACAGTAAAAGAAATCATCAGGGTTGGAGCTGTAGCTCAGTGGTTAAGCTCTTGCCTAGCATGTGTGTGGTCCTGAGTTCAATCCCCAGTACTGGGGGGAAAAAGAGAAAAACAAACAAACAAATAATCCAACTAGAAAATGAGCAAAACATACAAACAGACATTTCACCAAAAAGGATATGCAGATAGATGGTTAAGAAAAGAACACACACACATGGAAGGAGTTCAGTGTTATTAACTATTAGGGAAATATAAATTAAAGCCATAGGAGATGTCACTATATACCTGCTAGAATAGCTTTTGAAATGGTGATAATACTACATGCTAGTGAGCATGCAGAGAGCATCTATCTCTTACACGTTGCTGATGGGAATATAAAATGCTAAGACCACTTTGAAAAAACAGTTTGGCAGGGTTTTTGTTTGTTGTTTGGTACCAGGGATTGAACCCATGGGTATTTAACCACTGAGTCATATCCCCAGCCCTTTTTTATATTTTATTTAGAGCTAGGATCTCACCGAGTTGCTTAGGGCCTTGCTAAGTTGCTGAGCTGGCTTTGAACTCATAATCGTCCTGCCTCAGCCTCCCAAGCCACTGGGATAACAGGCATGTGTCATGGCACCCAGCTGGCAGTTTCTTTAAACACAGAGCATATACTGATCATACATCTAGGAATCTTAGAACTTGGCATATTCCAGAAAAATGAAATCTTATGCCCATGCAGAAATAGGTATGGGGTTGGTATACACTTCAGAGAATTGAAAGCAGGGACTCAAAGACATGCTCATCCACCCATGTTCATGGCAGCATTATTCACAATAGACAAAAGGTGGAAATAACCCAATTGTCCCTTGACAAGTGACTATATAAACACCATAGGGATGGAGTTATATATATGCAACAGCTGTATACATGACATATATATGGAGTTATATGTGTGTGCACACGCATGTGCATGCAAATGTTATTGATCTCTAAACGACGATTCTGCCAAATGCTACTAAAGTGAAATCAAGGAGAAAAAGGAGAAATACTGTGTGACTCTACTTGTATGAGGTACTCAGAGTAGGCATACTTCTTGAGGCATAAAGGGGAATGGTAGGGCTGAGAGACAGGGAGGGAGAGTTAACATTTGGTAAGTACAATTTCAGTTTTTTAAAATGTAAAGAATTTTTCCCCCAGTGCTAGGGATTGAATCCAGGGGTGATCTACCACTGAGCCGTATCACTAGCTCTTTTTATTGTTTTTATTTCAAGATGGGGTCTCATTAAGTTGCTAAGGCTGGCCTTGAATTTGTGATGCTCCTGCCTTAGCTTCCTAAGCAGCTAGGATTACAGGTGTGCGCCACCACACCCAGCACAGAGGAAATGAATACTATGAACAGAAGGTGATTATGATAGCAAAACAATATGAATTTATTTAATGCCACTGTTCTGCACACTTAAAATGGTTAAGATGGTAAAGTTTACATGTATTTGCTACAATTTTTAAAGTTTAAATGTCTAAAATATGTACATGATTGTTTATGATAGCTTTGGTTGAAATAGCCCCAAACTGGGAACAAGCCAAATATGCTAGAAAGGGCAAATGGTTAAACAAATGGCAGTAATAATCAGTACTTAGTAATAAAAGTAAGAAACTATAAACCAACTTGAATAGACATCAACAGTCTAAAAGCCAACTCAAAACATCACTCACGGGGCTGGGGATGTGGCTCAAGCGGTAGCGCGCTCACCTGGCGTGCGTGCGGCCCGGGTTCGATCCTCAGCACCACATACAAACAAAGATGTTGTGTCCGCCGAGAACTAAGAAAAAACAAATAAATATTAAAAAAATTCTCTCTCTATCCCCCTCTCTCTCTCACTCTCTCTTTTTTTAAAAAAAATCACATACTATGTGACTCCATTTATTTTTTTTTATTTTTTATTTTTGTATTTGTTTCAGTTTAATCTTTAATGAAATACATATTTTATTTCAATTTTTCCTCTCTACATTTGAATGGTATCTATAAATAAATTTTATTCATCTTATGTCAACACATGAGTTTCTTCTTTTGTGAGGATGGTAATAACTAAATGTTCTCAAGTTTACAAAATTATAGATATGAAAAATAGATTGGTGGTTGCCATCTTCCAGATGGTGGGAGGGTGGATGAATGTCTCTACAGCTGAAAGGAGGGATCTTTGTGGAGACAGAAGTTTTGTACATTGATTCTGGTGGTGGTTACCTAAGTCTACTTATGCTAAAATTGCATAGAACTCCACACACACACTTTCACAGATGAGTCCATGCAAAACTGATTAATCTGAACAAACTCAGTGGGTTACATCAATGCCAACTTCCTGGTTTTCACATTATACTTCTGTAAAATATTACCATTTCAGGAAACTGGGTGAATGGTGCATGGGTATCTTTTTGTACTCATTTTGCAACTTCCTGTGAATGTATAATTATTTCAAATGTATAATTATTTAGGTATAAACAACATGCCAACCAAAATAAAAAACAAACTTGCTAGTGACCTTACAGCATTTGAAGGCTTGACCACAACACAGACCAGAAAGTTGCCACCGATCTGACCTGGGCTGTCCATACTGAACTGGCTTTTGTCTCACTTAGACACAAAGGTCAGCAGTGCACAACAACTGTGTCACTTTTTTTTTTTAATATTTATTTTTTAGTTATGGTTGGGCACAATACCTTTGTTTTATTTATTCATTTTTACATGGTGCTGAAGATCGAACCCAGGGCCTTGCATGTGCTCTACCGCTGAGCCACAACCCCAACCCAACTATGTCGGTCTTGGTCGGCTCTGCCACGATTTTTACTTTTCTGTATATCTGAACATTCTAACCCTGATCCGATCGATCGTTAAAGACTATCTGAGCAGGAGTCCGTTTCTCACAACACATTCCTGCCATCCTTTGTGGCAGGTTTGTGCATCATTTGTGCAAGAACAGACTGCATAAAACGGAGCCTGAGATGAACGGGAAAACCCTGGGATATGCGTGTGTGACCCACACGTTGGAATCAGAATAAATGCAGAAATGCCTGTGAAACTCGAGCAAAGTACTTCATCTCCAAAACTCCACAGCTTTCCTGGAGCGGGTTTCAATCTCTCCACCCTGTCTCATCCACCCTGTGGATCCTCCCTACACTTCGTGGGTCTCGGGCATGGGTACCTTGGAGAGCTCGCTGGGCCAGCCGGACCTAACGGGCGCTCACAAGCGGCCGCCTCCAACTGGCCGACCCGCGCCCCGGGCTGGCCCCGCCCCAGCCCCGCCCCCGGGCCCTTGCGCGAGGACCCCGCGGAGCTGTCCGCGGCTACGCCCGACCCAACCTACCCTGTGGCCCATCCGGATAATCCTTCCAACCCGATATGGGCTACGGCGTGGTCCTTGGGTCTCGCACCTCCAGCCGAGGGATGGGGCCCGCGGTTTGACAAGGAGCCTCTCGGCAGGCGAAGGACCGGCTGCCCCGGAGGGAGGAGGCGCGGCTCGCGCTTCAGCATGGCGGCGGCGGTGCACGCTGCGGGCCCCCTGCCTGCGCTGTGCGGTGTGTGGACCGGTGAGCACGGGAAGGAGGCGCGGGAGCCGGGGGTCGCCAGGGCCTGCGGGAGTCCGGGCGGAGGGAAGTGAGCAGCGTCCCACGGCTCTCCCATCCAGCCCGGGACCGATGGGTGACCTTGCGCGCGTTCCTTACCTCTCTGGGCGTTGGGGCGCTTCGCTGTAACGTGACCGTGAAGTGCAGTCGGTTCTTCGCGGTTAGTTTAGGTGAATAGGAGGGAACTGGCGAGCCTTGCTTTCCGGGCGGGCAGGCGCGACCCCTGGGGTCACATGGTGATGCCCACCGGGTTCGGGGCTGAGAGGCGCCCGCGGGGCTCTGAAGGTGATGGTGGTTGTCCAGGTGGAGTCGGAGAGCACTGGCCTCCGTCAGCTTAATTCCAGCTGGCCGGTGGCCTCAGTGCAGAGACGGATGACTCGGACGTCAGCCCGCAGTGTCGCCTTTCCTGTCCCCCCGCCCGGGCCCTGGTGGGTTGTGTGCACCCTAGGAAGGCGCCCTGCTGCTGTGTTGCCTAAGGTTGGCTCCAGGGCCACTGCGTGGCCGCCGCCTGCCTTCTCTGCCCTATTTTGTTGTTAAGTCCACAGTTCAGCATTTCTAATTCTGGAACTCAAAGCCCCCTAAAACCCTCAAGGTTCATTTTTTTTTTTTTTGGTAACTCATTTTGTAGCAAAAAATTTCACCAGCAATCTTGGCAGAAAATCTGACCTTAATATTCTTTTCTTTTGTCTTTATGATTGTCTCTTCCCTTTTATTTTTCTTCCCCCATCTCCTACTATTTCAAGGCTGTCTTCCTTCATGAGTCTAAACTGTGTGCCAGCCACTGTCTTCCTCTGTTCATGCGTTTTCCCTCACTGCCTTCCCAGTCCCTTTATGGAGTAGATTCTGTTATTACACTCTTTATACAGGTGGTGGAGGGAGCCACACAGATTGAGCAAGGGACATAGGTTTTTGCACCCAAAATTCCTGACACCAAAGTGTGTTTCCCCGCCCCCCCCTTTTTTGTTTTCTTGTGTATAACTATTTTTTTTTGTTTTTTTTTCAGCTTTATTGAACTATAATTCACATACCATACAGTTCATCTATTTGAAGTGCACAATATTTGCACAAACCTGTGCATTTATCATTATAATCTAATTAGAACATTTTTATCACTCCAAGAAGGAAGCTTTTTAGCTGTAGCCACCAATGATCTATTTTCCACTCTTCTTAGCTCTCCTGTTCTAGACATTTCATATAAGTAGAACTGCATACATGGCTGGCTTATTTAGTGCAAGGTCATCAAGATTCATCCTTATTGTAACATGTGTCATCCTGAATTTCTTGGGGATGAATTGTAATGTGTCCATCACCACACTTTATCTGCTCATCAGTTGAGGGACACTTGAGTTGTTTTCCATCTTTTGGCTATTATGCCTAATGTTGCTGTAAACATCAGCATGCCATGTTTTTACATGTGTGTCTATTTACTTTTCTCTTGAGTATGTGCCTGGGAATGGAGTTGCTGGATAAAATGGTAATTCCACACTTGAGGGATGGCCAGAATGTTTTCGAAGTACCTGAGGGTACAGTGAGGGTTTTGATTTTTCTTTAGCAACATTTCTTATTATCTGTTCTTTTGATTATAGCCATCCTAGTGAGTATGAAATGGTATTAATTTGAAATTTTGATTTGCAATTTCCTGATGGATAATGAATGTATTTTCATGTGCTTATTAGCCATTTTTACATGTTTTTTTGAGAAATGTCTGTTCAAGTGTTTTGGCTCTCTTAAAATTGGATTTTCATTTTATTATTGAATTGTAAGGAGTTCTAAAGGTGTCTAATCAGATGTATGATTTGCAGAATTTTATTCCATATGTTGTTTTTTAACTTTCTTAATAGTTTGTGAGTGTTTTTTTTTTTTTTTTGTACTGAGGATTGATCCCAGGGGTGCCTAATCACTGAGACACATTTCCAACCCTTGTTTATATATATATTTGTAGTGACAGGGTCTCACTGAGTTGCTTAGGGCTTTGCTAAGGCTGGCTTTGAACTCAACAATCCTCCTGCCTCAGCCCCTAGAGCTGCTGGGAATATAGGCATGCACCACCAAGCCTGGCTTGATAGTGTTTTTTTGAGGCATACAAGGTTTTTGTTTATTTGTTTTTGTAGTGCTAGAGACTGAACCCAGGCATGCTGGTTCTTCTACCGCTGAGCTGAGCTTTATCCCCATCCCCGAAACACAGGTTTTAAATTTTGGTAAAGTCTGGTTTATGGGTTTTTTCTTTTTTTTCTTTTTATCACTTGTACTTTTGGAGTTATGTTTAAGAAACATTGCTAGACCCGAGGTCATGATAATTTACCTCTGTTTTTCTTCTAGGAGTTTTATAGTTTTAGCTCTTACCTTCAGGTCTTTAGTCCATTTTGAATTAAGTTGTACATAAGGTGTGAGGTAGGGCTCCAACTTCATTCTTCTATAGGTTGACACCCTGTTATTCCAACACCATTTATTGAACACATTCCTTTTCCCCTATTGAATGGTCATGGTCCCTCTGCCAAAAACCAGTTGCCCACAAATGCTGTCTAAGTGTGTTCTGGAGAACCACACTGTATGAAGGGTTGCACAGGGAGGTACAGTCAGCCTGGTGCTGTGGGGGCTCCAGAGGGTGGAGGTTTCACAAGAGCTGCTGAGCCTCCAGGATCTGGTGGATCCAGGATCTCATATACAAAAGTGTATGAGAGCGAATTCAAGACTAACTGTGTGTTTGGATGGCTATGGGGAGGGTGGGGCAGGGGCAGCAGGAGGCTGGTGTGGAAGTCTGGGGCCATGTGGCAGTCCTGCAGGCTGTGCCCAGAATTTGTAACTTGGCAGCAGGAAGCCAGGGAAGGACATGTCAGGGCTGTTAATTGATGAAGCCTCTTACTGTAGAAAGGTGGTAAATACAAGGGGAGAGGTGGGAGACCCATTAAGAAACCTTGAACCTGTGTCTGAGTGATGCTAAGGCCTGAACAAAGAAGTGGCAGCAGGACCACAGCAGAGGTGTGGCCCACGGCAGAGGGATTTTTAAGGTGACTGCCAAGCATGAAGCCTGGTTGATGGGAGGGTGAAGAGAAGGTGCAGCATGATGGCAGCTACTTGGCCAGTGGTCACTAAGCCTGGAAATCACTCGTCCACTTCTCTTAGTTCTTTAATTCTGTAGATGGTATTATTTTGTGAATGTTACTGTTTTATTTATTTTTGGGATACTGGGCATTGCACCCTATTTTGCTTTACAGAGCCACATCCTCAGCCCTTTATATCTCGAGACCTGAGTTTGCACTTCCCCTGCCTTAGCCTGAATTTGCACTTCCCCTGCCTTAGCCTGAATTTGCACTTCCCCTGCCTTAGCCTCCTTGGTATCTTGGGTTGCGGGTTTGTGCCACAGTAGGTGGCTCACCTTATTATTTTAAATGTCTCTCTTCATGTAGGAATGTATCTTTAAAATTTATTTATTTATTGTTGGAGGCCTGTGGATATAGCTCAGTGGTAAAGCACTTGCCCAGCATATGTGATGCTCTGGGTTCTATTGCCCACACCACAAAACAACTCCACTTTTTGCTGAGTGCAGAGGCCTTCATCTGTAATCCCAGCAACTTGGGAGCCTGAGACAGGAGAATTGCAAGTTGGAAACCAGTCTGGGCAACTTAGAGAGACCCTGTCTCAAAAAACGAAGAGGGGATGTGGCTCAGTGGTGAAGCGCGTGCCTGCAGGCTCCAGGCCCTGGGTTCAATCCCCGCACTGGAACCAAAAAATATTTATTTACTTATTTTTAATTGACAGGTCATTTCTGGTGCAGGCAGCTTTCCCTGAACACCTTTCCAACAGCTTCTGATGGGCGCTGAAGACCACTTTCAGCAATGGTAAGATTCATTTGGGAAGTATCTGTTCTCATAAGATTTAATAAGAGTTTCTGTAGATTTTAAAATGTGAATGGACAAGGCATGTCCTTGATGATGGTATTGTACAGTCTTAAGTATTTTTCAAATTTTTTATGACTGCAGTTGTTGTAGTTCAAGGCTTTAAAAAATAATGGTTGCCATTTTTGAGTAGGTATTGTGCACTAGGCTTGAAACATGTCACCTTGTTCAGCCCTCACACTGGCTTTCATGAGCTTATTCGCATTTTAGAGATGATAAGGTGAATCTCTGAGAAGCCAAGTGACTTGTTCAAGATCATGCAGCCAGGCCAGGCACAGTAGTGCACACCTGTAATCCCAGTGACTTCGGAGGCTGAGGCAGGAGGTTGCAAGTTCAAGGCCAGCTCTGTCTTAAAATAAAAAGGACTAGGGATGGGGCTCAGTGGTTAAATACCCCTGAATTCAATGCCCAGTACCTTCCCCCAAAAACGAATGAAAGAAATCACACAGCCAGTGAAGCAGGGCTGGTCCCAGAGCTTTCTGGCTGCTGTGATGCCCCCTCCTGTGGACACAGACTTCCTTGACATAGTGCAGGGCCTCTCTTCAGCTGCCTTCTGGGAAGTCCAGGCCAACCTTGCTGTGCAAGGAAGCCTGGCCCTTTCACCTTGAGCTTCTGGGACTCCTGAGTGCTGGGCTTCCCTGTGGGTCTCCTGCCTTTTCCTCTTGGAGACCCACCTGTGAGATGCCTTGGAGATCCTGGGAGAAGTCCAGCTGACAGGGCTTTCTCCCTAATGGCAGATTTCCTACGACCTGTCACACCCACTGTGAATTAACCAGTTTGATTTGTTGCTTGGTTGATTCACTCACTGATTTATAAACAGTTTATTTACCCCTTAACATGTGCCAGGCACTGCCCTGACCTGAGCCGGTGTAGGGCCTGATAGGGATAGCTGTCCTCACTGCAGGTTGCTGTGCTGTTCCTTAAAATATTAACTTTCAGGCTGGGGGTGCGGCTCAGAAGTTGAGCCTTGCCTAGGGTGCCCAAGGCCCGCAATTGAATCCCCAGCTCCACACCAGAAGTAAAAAAAAAAAAAAAAAAATTGAGTTTCCAAAAGGTCGTAAAAGGCTCAGAGCTTTCATTCCTAGTTCTTTTCTGCTCCTTCCCATCATCTAGGGACACTAATTCTTTCACCTTCCTCTGGTTATATTTCTAAATATGTTGAGTCTTCTTTAAACAACATTGTTATGCTAATTGGAGATGAAACAGTCTATCCTTACCCTTACTTTCTTCCAGTATAGGTAGAAGCAGAGTTTGGACTGAATCTCTGGGCATTGTTTTTGTTATTAAATTATGTGCAAATTCAGAGCTGAGCTAGGTAGTATTCTACTGTTACATTTTTTCCTGAAATTAATAATTGCCTGACTTTTAAGAAGTTGATTGCTTTCCTTATCACTCTATTTTTCTAAATGCTTCAACAAATCAGTCAGAAACATAGTAATAAATTTTCTAAAATCTCTCACCAACCAGTTTTCCTAGAAGAGACCCAAGTGAGAAGGAAGGAGTTCTTGGTGTAGAACTTGATGTGTGCTGAGGTAGAACCCTGGGGGCCTCTCCGTCCCTACCTGAGGGGCTCTGGCCTATCCCACTTTAGGCTGCAGGGTTGTTGCTTCCTGAGTCTGGGGTCTCATGACCTAAACTTAATAAGAACTCAAAGGATCAGAACAGAGTTGATAAGTGAGGTGGATTGTGATCTGTAAGTGAGCTTCAGTGACTCAGCCTGAACTACTGAACTTTCTTCTTTAAAAAATCATAACACGGGGCTGGGGATGTGGCTCCAGCAGTAGCGCACTCCCCTGGCATGGGTGCGGCCCGGGTTCAATCCTCAGCACCACATACAAACAAAGATGTTGTGTCTGCCGAAAACTAAAATGTAAATAAAATATTAAAAAAAAATCGTAACACAATGTAAGCAAAACCATTTATACAAGTGTGCATGAAAATTGACTGTTGTTTTGGTGGTACTGAGGATTGAACTGAGGGGCACCCTATCACTAAGCCACATAACCAGCCCTTTTTATATATTTTTTCTTTGTTTATTTGTTTTTATGGTGCTGGGGATTGAATCCAGGGCCTTGTGCATGCAAGGTAAGCACTCTACCAACTGACTATATCCCCAGACCTATGTTTTATTTTGAAACAGGTTCTTGCTAAGTTGCTAAGGCTGGCTTCGAACTTGCAATCCTTTGCCTCAGTCTCCTGAGTCACTGGGATTACAGCCATGTGCCATGCACCCAGAAAAAGTGACTATTTCTAATGTGTACAAAGCCCTGGGTTCAATCCCCAGTTCTTCCTTGCCTCCCATTAAAACAAACAAACAAAAAACAAGTGGCTATTTCTAAATTCTAAAGTTGATTTCTTTTTTTTTTTTTTTTTTTTTGACATTTGGTTTCTTTTAGGCTGGGTACATTATTAGCTATGAGTGATATTTCAGTCTTTCAAAAAAAATCTGTTAATAATTTTTACACTTCTTGAACTACATTAAAGATTATAATGCTGAACAGAGCAAGATGAAATGTTTTAATATTAGATATGTGTTGAAGATGAAGGTGTTTACAAGAAAGGCTGTATATAGCAGAATGAGATTTGTAATGATAAAGTTCTGGTTTGTTAAACAATGAAGACCCAGGGCTGGGGTTGTAGCTCAGTAGCAGAGTGCTTGCCTAGCATGTGAGGCACTAGGTTTGATCCTCAGCACCACATATAAATAAATAAAGATCCATCAACAACTTAAAAAAAAATGAAGACCCAATGTTTTCTGGCTACATTTTATTTGGTAGTTCATCAGGTGGGCTACAGGTCTAGAGGACATCTGTGTGCTAGGTGCGATCTCCCTCCCCACAGGTGAGCAAATCATCTGGAATCGAAATTAGTGTTGAAATCTCATCCAGTCATCCAGTAGCTTGTGGCATTGGCAAATGTATCTCATAGGCCTACATTTGAAACAAAATGGTCGTATTAAGTGCTGTCCAGTAATCAAAGATTATCCCTTTGTGTTTGGGTCTCTGTATTCAGTGGAACTATTTTGATGGCTTCCTACCACCCTTAGATGTCACTCTCCCTGTCCTTACCCGCTTTCTTTCTCTGGTCCTGTGAGTCATGGTTGATGCTGCTGATGAATCTGCAGTTACTGTCCTCTGCATGGCTTCACTCAGACTTGAAAACAGCTGTTGTCAGGTTTTTGTTTTCTGTTTATCAAGCCAATACCCTAAAGGCCACTTTCCCTCCAGGGCTGTTTTAATCCTGTCACTTCTCTAGTGAAGCACAGAGCTCAAGAATCTGTGCATGCACTGATCTTGCCAGCACTGTCCCACTCCTTCATCACCACCTGTTCCTGTCACCTCTGCCTTCTTCCTCACGTGAAATCGCCATCCCTGGGACTGGTCAGATGGCTTCCTCTCAGACATGGCTGTTCTAAAACCTTTTCTCAAGTAATAGATGCATGTGGTTAAAAAAAAAAAAATCTCTCAAAATACAAAAATGCGGGTCTTTCACATCCAGCCTTAAATGCCCCTGTTTTCTTCCACAGAGGCAGCCGCTCCTCAGTTTCTTGCGTGATCTTCTGGAGTTGTCTACAGCATGCCTTCCCTGCTTCCCTGTGTTTTGAACATAAAGGGCAGGGTACCCTCTACACATTGAGTCTTGTTCTTCTGAACAGTTTCACTTGAAGGTCTTTCCTCATCTGTCCACTGCCCAGCTGCATACAGCAGAGGGCGCCATTTGCCCAGAGCAGCCCAGGAGCTTGGGCTGGATAATGCAGGGCAGAAACCCTGGCTGTACAGAGCTTTCTTGAGACTGGGACATCCACTGTGGAAATGAACCATGACCTCTCTAGGATGGGCATTTAGGTGGCTTTCATTCCTAAAAGTTTGTTTTTATTTTTGAAATAACAATTGTCCTCAAAATATGATTCTTAAAAGATTAGAATTTTTAGTGACTTATTTTTATCAAGTCACAGTTATTTGGTGTTGGCAGCTCCACAGCCAGGGAGCATCTAACTTGGTTTTGTTTCATCTCTCTGTAGGCCCTTTGTCACTGCAGGGAACCAGAGACAGCCGACGCTTCACCAGCTTGAGCCATGCGCTACAGACACAGTGCTGTATCTCTCCTCCCACCAGCCGGTCAGGCCAGCAGTACAGACCCTACAGCTTCTTCACTAAATGTAGGTAGACTGGCACACACTTCCACCTCCTGCAACAGGAAAGTAGGGGTGCTTTCCTATCTTAATTTTTCTTCTGTCATAAATGAATTAACATTTTAGTGATTATTAAACTAAAAATGTAACTAGAATTATCTCATGTGCTACACCTGTATTTGGAGAGCACTAGTTTATCTGAGCCCCTCATTTGGGGCACCCAAGGCCTAGAAGTATTGAACTGTGCCCCAGATACCCTGCTGATTTAGAGTCACACCAAGAAGGCCCTTACTGTTTTTAGCTGGGCCTTTGCTAGGACATATCATTTGGAGACGTTCAAGAGACGTCACTACTGAGACCTGAGTTGTGATTGGCATACATCAGGGAAGCAAGTCTACTTACTGGTCAGGGACTTACTGGGATTTAATGTTAGCCATCTTTTGTGGAAAAAAAGTGGAATTGTCTCCTCTTGTGTTTTCCAAATGTAATCATGTTTTATGTTCACTGTATGATTTTATTTTATTTTCATTACCTCAGTGACATGGATGAAGCTGGGCTTTCTGGCCTTTCTTATTCTTAGGAGAGTGTAGATCTTTGCTTTACAACTACAGAGTTTTTAAAAACCCCGTTTCCTTACAGTGACAGCAGATGAGCTCTGGAAAGGTGCTTTAGCAGAGACTGGTGCTGGGGCAAGAAAAGGAAGAGGCAAAAGAAGCAAAAAAAAGAGAAGGAAGGATCTGAACAGGGGTCAGGTCATTGGTGAAGGTAAACGTGTTTGGTTGTTTTGACAGTTTTCAGATTTGGTCCTGAACTTGGGGTGGGAAACTAATGATCTTGGGAAGGGGAGAAATAGGAAGCAAGCTGGGTCTGAGGGAGGCCTGGGGGGGCCCAGTGGCAAACTTTGTTCTAAAAAGAGTCTATGTGCTTTTAAAGTGTTTTCCCCCGATTTTATGGATATTTGGCAAACTGGAAACATTCTCATTAAGTGCATAAGAATCCATGGTTTAGAGTCCAACCAGGGGGCTTACCAGCTGCCCCAGAGTGTCACGTACTCCATGGGGCACAGCTGTGATAGGTCCTGTGCTGCACACAGCCCAGTGCAGGCAGGTGGAGCTCGCAGAGAGCTGGCAGGCTTCCCCCTGCCCAGAGAAGACAGTGACCAAGAGCAGATCTGTAGTCACCGGGCCTGTTGCAGCTACTCAACTGGGCTGCTGTCACACAGAAACTGCCCTGGACAGCGCATGGTTGGACAGGCCCAGCTGTGTTCCAGTAAAACTTTATTTACAAATCAGCTGGTGGGCCGCACTTGGCCTTGGTCCTTCACGTGCTGATGTGATTGTTTATACTTGTGCTTTTGAATGCAAAAATAGGATGGGTGAACTTGAATTGGCTTATTTTTACTGTTGTGCAGACTCATCGCTTTTGATACTAACAACCTTTCAGAAATAAAGGAAGCACCTTGTGCTGCACTTCTAAGATTGCACATCTGCTTGGGTGCTTTCACTACTTGTATCTTGTTTTAGTTTTTAAGCATTTGTTATTTATTTTTAATAATGTTAATAATAATAGTAATTATTATTATTATTATTATTATTATTATTATTATTATTATTATTATTATTGAGACAGGTCTTGCCATCTGGTCTTGCCAGGCTGGTCTTGAACTTGCAGGTTAAAACCTCCCTCCTGTCTCAGCCTCCCACCTAGCTGGGACTGCTCACATGCACCACTGTGTCTGGCTATAATTTATTTTTTCAAATTATAAAAATCGTATGCATACCTTCTCAGTAAAAACGCAGATTGTAGAGAAAACTAAAAGCCCCTGATGTCCTTTCTGCCGTCCACATTCCCATTGTCTCCCCTGAGGGGCCACTGGTCTCATATTGATTGGTATTTCCTTCAGTTGTTTTTGTGTGTGCTGGTGCGCGCTTTTGTATAAATTCCCTAAAAGAAATAGATATCGTCTTTAAAAAGAAAAGAAAAGAAAAAGATAATTATACTATATGGTACATGCAATTGTATAATCTGCTTTTTTTTTTTTTAACCCAATAAGAGGACTCAGGGCTGGACATGGTGGCAAACCCCTTAAACCCAGCGACTGGGGAAGCTGAGGCAGGAGGATGACAAGTTTCAAGGCCCGCCTCAAGAATTTAGTGAGACCCTGTCTCAAAATAAATAAAAAGGGTTGGGGATGTGGCTCAGTGGTAGAACGCCACTGGGTTCAATTTCCAGAACCAAAAGTAATAATAATAACATGTCTTAGAAATCATTCCACATCAGAACCTGGAGAGCAACGTTTTTTTGGTTTTTTGTTTTTAAGAGAGAGAGAGAGAGAGAGAATTTAATATTTTATTTTTTAGTTTTTGGTGGACACAACATCTTTATTTGTATGTGGTGCTGAGGATTAAACCCTGCGCCGCACGCATGCCAGGCAAGCACACTACTGCTTGAGAGCCACATCCCCAGCCTGAGAGCAACGGCTTTTGATTTTGTGCAGGATATGGCACCTGCTGGCTGTGCGTTCAGCCGTTCCTCTGTTGCCGACTCGGCTTACGTGCGTTACAGGTCGTGTTTCAGCAGACATCTTAGCGCTCACAGGCCTCACGAGTGTTTCTCTTGGTAAAAGTGAAAATGCGGTCACATGCCTGTAGGGTAGATGTGCATAAAACTGTGACAGTGCCAGGTCACCTGCCAAGTGATCGCATCAGCTCCAACTCCACAATACTATGCTGGTGTCTGTACACGCGTTCCCTGGCATCTTAGCAACATGAAGAGTGAGCACCTTTTAGAAGTTGTCACTTACCTAAATCTTTACCCTTTAGGACGCTCCGGCTTCTTGTGGCCGGGTCTAAATGCCCCTCTCATGAGAAATGGAGCCGTGCAGACTATTGCCCAGAGGAGCAAGGAGGAGCAGGAGCAGGTGGCGGCTGACATGCTCCAGCAGAGGGAAGAGTGGGACCGGAAGCGGAGGATGAAAGTGAAGCGGGAGCGAGGCTGGAGCGGGAACACATGGGGTGGCCTCAGTCTCGGTCCCCCGGACCCTGGTCCCAATGGAGGTAGTGGAGGCCTGGTTGGAAAGCCCTGGGTCCCAGTGCCTTAGCAGGTACCTTATACATGGTGGTGTGCATTATAGATCTGTAGGGCACAGTGTTTCCCAAACACGTGGCCTCAGGCTTGGAGTGCTGTTTAACAGCAGAGTTGAGAGACCCCAGAGAGCTGTCACTAAGCCTTCGTAAAAGCAAACATGAAACAAAAACTGACTACACTTAGGCTGAATTAGAAAACAAAGCCTCCCCCTCCCCACAAAGGCAGATTCACCTGAAAAATCTTGCTCTTGCCAGTGAGTGGGAGAGGAGGAAGCAAACAGGAGTTTGGCTCAAAGTAGAGGAACGGTTGGGCTGGAGAGGATGGGGCGAGCGTGCAGGAGGGTGGAGGTCTGGGAGGGAGAGGACCTGCCCCAGTATCCAGATCCAGAGTTTAGACAGACAGGCTGCTGTTAGCCAGCAGGGGCAGGGTGCAGATTTGGGTGAGCCTATGCAATGGGGGTGGAAAGGCGGGGAGGTCACCTGGTATCTGGTAGCTTTGGTCAGGAGTCATCAAGCCAGATAGTGGCATTGGTGAACATGGCCACCAGAATATTTCTTGATGAGAAGGTGGCACTTGGCACTGGCTTCACTATCACCCAGTGGGTGGGACCCTGGCAGTGTCCAGGAAAGAAGATTGACTCTTGAGCTGACCGCTTTCAAAGCCGACTGCTGGGTACAGAAGCTTTTATTCTGCTCTCCTATTTTATTATGTAATTGAGATTTTCTGTAATAAGTAAAAGCAAGAGAATTGGGGAGTGTTGGAAACAGCTGTGGTGGTGAGCAGAGGCTGAATTAAGAGAACTGAAAGCTGAGGAGCCGAGAGTTCCCGAGCGGGTCAGACCCGCAGTTGAGAGTGGTCAGCATAAGCCAGGCTCTGATCTCTCCCGGCAGCAGCAGCAGGCCACTTGTGACCACACAGCTGCCTGGGTTCTGGCCTGGAGAGGGCGGTAGAGACAAAAGTGTAGGGATTGAGGACGTTGGCGAGATCTATGAGGAGTGAGGGACTTTGGTGTCTTTGAGGGACTTTGGTGAGAGAGGCTGTGAAGAGCCCAGGAGACCAGATGGGAAAGCAGCGACGAAGGCTCTGGAGGTGTCGGCGCTCCAGGAACCTGTGCCTCGGGAGCCGGCAGCAGGGAGCTGGAGAGGGGGAGGCTGTGGTCAGAGAGCCGTGGCTGAGCTCGTGAAGTCAGGCCAGGCAGTCCCCGTGGATGATGGGAACTGGGGCGCAGCCTGGAGAGCGGCACCAGAGAGCTCAGGTTCTTCCCATTAGAAGTCTGAGGGCACCTGGGAAAGGCTGTCACACGTGAGCAGCTTGGATGCTCTTATCTGTGTGCTTTCTCTTCTCTCCTTGTAGAGACCTATGAGGACTTTGATACCAGGATACTCGAGGTAGGCCTGCCGAGCTCAACTCCCAGGGTCCTCTGGAGAGGTTGCCAGGGACGGGTGGGCAGGAGGAGCTGAGCAAAGCTGTGGTCACAGTGATCTCTCGGACACAGACTCAGGTTCAGGGAGGAATTAACACAATTTGAAGTTCAGTTCCTTCATGTTGGTGGTCCCCACTGCTGCCTTGGTTTGTGGGGACTATGAAATTGAGGTTTGTGAGGGGCAAATTCAGGAGCAGAATTTGGAGATTATGTTAAGTTCCTTCTTCCTGGAGCTAGAGTGTGCTATCTGGTGGCCTCTTGTGGAGCTGTACACCAGTTGTATCTAGGACACAATCAGAGAACAGGTTGAGAGGAGCAGGGGCAGGGGCAGAAAGCCTCAGGTTATGGCCAGTGTCCAGTTTGACTAGGGCAGTGGTCTCTGGGCTGCTCACAGATCCTGTATCAGGTGTGCTTGAACCACCCTTCCAGGGTGGTTCTCTGATGGCCAGTGTTCCTTGGAGCTGGCACTGTGCATTTAATCAGTGTTTCATAATGTGGAACAGAGCCGGGCGCAGTGGTGCACAGCTGAAATCCCAGTAGTTTGGGAGGCTAAGGAGGGAGGATTGTGAGTTCAACAGCCTCAGCAAAAGCAAGGCCCTAAGCAACTCAGTGAGACCCTGTCTCTAAATAAAATACAAAAAAGGGATGGGGATGTGGCTCAGTGGTCAAGTGCCCTGAGTTCAATTCCCAGTACCTCCCCAAATTGTGGAATAATTTATATATCAAATTTGTGACAAAGCCTCTCTGAATATGTACATTATTTCTTCAATATCAGTTATATTATGGAATTTTTAAAATATGTTTACAAGTATTTTATGTTGGTATCCCATTGTGTGTTATTCCCCCCACCCCAATTCTAGAGATTGAACCCAGGGCTTTGTGCATTGCTAGGCAAGCACTCTGCCACCAAACCACATCCCCAGCCCTTTTTACTTTTTATTTTGAGAAGGGTCTCGCTAAGTTGCCCAGACTGGCCTTGACTTTGCCTTCTTCCAGCTTCAGTCTCCTGAGTCACATGGATTACAGGCGTGGGCCCCTACACACACCCCAGTTCATAGCTTTTGAAAGTTAATCCCACTGAAAGAGTCTTTCATATGTAGGTTGTTTCCTATAAGATCATTCAAAAGTGTGGCCTCAGCCTCTCTTTTCCTTAAACTTCTTCCTAGAAAGGAAAGGGGACAACTGTCATTTAAGCAGTTTAGTTAATAGTTTCATAATTCCTGGCCTTTAAAATAGGCTGAAAAAATGGGAGATTTTCCTGAAGTTTATAATGAATAGGTGTTTCCAAATTCTGTATTCTTGTTTAAGCCTGATCCTTAACATAGCAATCCAGTCCTGCGAAGTTTTTTCCTTACGTTGCATTTCATCATTTCTAAGATATTTTAGTACCTTTGATACTGGAATTTGTCTTATAATCAGTGTTAAAGTATTTCAAAGTTTAATCCATAGTGTTTTCTTTCCTGTGTACATTTATTAAGATGGGGTATATTGAGTTGTGTAGTTGTAAATTCCTTTAAAGATTATCTTAGTTAACTCTCCTAATAACCCAATGAAATAGGAAGAGAAAGTCTTATTTCCATTGTGTTGCCGAAATGCTCCAGAGGGAAGGTTTGTTTGGGAAGTTTGCATTTGTACCTGCAGACTGGAGGAGGTGCTGGGTCCTGCACCAAGCCTTGTGTGGCTGAGCCAGCAGGTCCTCGTCCTCTACCTCAGAGTTTTCTTCAGCTGTCCTATTGATGAAGCATTTTGTCTTTTAGGTCAGAAATGTTTTCAATATGACAGCCAAAGAGGGAAGGAAGAGATCAGTCCGTGTCCTGGTGGCTGTGGGGAATGGGCAGGGAGCTGCAGGTGAGTGGGGTGACGCTGGACACAAAGAGGCCTGGCTGCCCGGCTGGAAGCCAGGGCCCTGCTGCCAGTCTCACTTTTTCTACTAATAGAGCCGTCTAGAGGTCTGGGCTCACAAACCTGGTGGTAAACCACGAAGCTTCTCAGAGAAAGAAAGAAAAGCTCTTAAGGCCTACATCTGAGGACTGGGTATTTTAAAGGGCTTAAGACACTATTGTATGGTGCATAATAGTGAAAAATTAGAACAAGTTCAGTCGGGCCTGGTTACAGGATAGCTGTCCAATATAATATTCTTTTTTTTAATATTTATTTTTAGTTATAGGTGGACACAAGATCTTTATTTTTTATGTGGTGCTAAGGATCAAACCCAGTGCCTCACGCATGCCAGGCGAGTGCTCTCCCTCTGAGCCACAACCACAGGCCTCCAAAGTAATATTCTATAGCCATTAAAGAATTGTGAAAAATTACTTACACAATAAGTAATTTTTGTTAAAAATTTGTCATGTAATGATGATTTCTTTTTAAAGTCATTTATATGCAAGGAAAAAAACTAGAAGACTATACACTGACTGATAAGTGTTCACTTGGGTTAGCAGGTTTGTCAGTCATTTAAATTTTCTTCTTTAGACTTTTAAAGTTTCCCTACTGAACATCTTGTTTTTGAAATGTGTTCACATAGAACTGAAAAACTGTTAGTTGCTTCCTTTTGAAAATTTCAAAGCAAAAGCAAAAGACATGATAGTGCGTTGCTGTAAGAGACCATGGTTAGCAGTTACTGTTGTCTCTTTTCAAAAATATCTTTTCTGAAATTTTGTGTCCATGTTACCTCCCTTTACCTTTTTATAAAAAGCTTAGCAGAGATCTTATTATAGCCATGAATTTGCACCTTGCTCTTCTTGCTTGGTTTTGCCCTCAGAGGTCTTCTGTTAGCATAAGCAGATTTCTGGTATTGGTTTCATAGTGTTCCAGTGTGTGCATAGACATGATTTTTGACCCAATCCCTATTGTTTCCAAATTTGTATCATTTATTACAAACAACAACAATAACATTGACCTTTTTGTACGTGGAGTTTGTTGAACTTTTGGAAATATAGAAATAGGAGAAATGTCTTGAAATTGCTGCCGCACTGGGTGTAAATGTCAAGTATTGCCAGATCTCCTCCTCAAAGGTTGCATCAGTTTATGTCCCTCTGTACCACCCATCCTTGCCCTGAGTAGTATCAGACTTTACTGATTGTCAGTATGATCCCTGAAAAGTCTCTCCTAGTTTAGACCTGTACTTTCTAAGTTAGGAGAGTGCTGACGCCATTTTGCGTGTTCATTGGCCGTTGCGCTTTCACTTTGGACATCTGTCAGTTCAGGTGCTTTGCCTATTTTTTTAATTGGGTGGTTTTCTTGTCTTTATTGATTGGGATTAGCTTCTTGTAAGTTAAGGACATGAGCCTTTTTCGTCTATCATATTTTGACTTAGTTTTGAATTTTTTTCCACATCAAAGCTTTAAAATCCACAGAAGTTTTAAACCTTAACATAGCAAATTTATCAGTCCTAGGTCACTTCTGGTTTGTGTTTTGCTTAGAAAGTCTCCTTTTGAAGATTATGAGTAAGTCCACTCATATTTCCCTCTAGGACTTCCATGGTTTACTTTGTTCTGTTTAAACTAGGAAGTGGAATTTGAGCCCTTTTTATCCCAGGCCTCAGATGTCTTGCCTATTTTATTTTCCTGTGTATAATTTTAAAACAAAGTACTTTTTTCAAATTAAATAATAAATGGTGGCAGCAAATGATGGAAGCATTTCTGCAACTTGTGATAAACCTCATTTCTTAGGGTAAAGCATTTACAAATTGGAAACTATTAGGTTTATTTTTCTGGTTAATTAAAATTGAAATTTTACTGAAATCATAGTTTTACTCTATAACAATGTATTTTTCCCCATCCCTTCTGGTCATTTTAATCTCTTTGCACAAGTGCCCCAAAACATTTGCCTTTTATAAATATAGAGCATACTTAATTTTAAAAATTGAGTATATTTCATTTTATTAGAGATTTATAAAAGGTCATGTTATGTATCTAAATGTCAAGTCTGTAGAATGCCTCAGAACAGATGAGCACATCTCTGGCTTTCTTCATGGCTGGTTGTGCAGAGCAGGTGTTCTGTGGGCAGTTGAAAGAAGGGCGTGAAATGCTGTAGAGCCCAAACTGGGAGCTGGGGAGAGGCACAGGCTGGATCAGAGTAGCTTTCCTTTTCATAAGTTTTGCTTTTTCTTTTGAAGGTTTTGCCATTGGGAAGGCCACTGAGCGGGTGGATGCTTTCAGGAAAGTACGTGCATGTTTTTCTTTGTTAACATTTAGTAGAAGATGAAAAGCTCTGTGTTCACATGGGGGCACTGCAGGCACACAGTCACGTATCACGAAGGAATCGTCAGTGTACGTGTGATAATGATATTGTGGCTAAGTCCTTATCTTTTAAGGTGCATAGGTGGAATTTTTTATAATAAAATACTTTATAAAATAGTTTTGAAACCCAGCGAGAGATTTAGGAGAATTTGTTCCTTCTTTTCTTCAGGCAAAGAATAAAGCCATCCACTATTTGCATTACATAGAGCGGTATGAAGACCATACAAGTGAGTGTGGGTCTTTCCTTGTAAGATTTGCAGAATGCCACTGTGTCGTGGTGTGTCTGTGACATGCCCAGTGGGTGTCTTTGTGTTGCTCTGACTGCATTCTTACAAATGTGCAAAATGAGGAAACAGCCTGGCCTGGGGGGGGGGGGGGTGGCAGGAGAATGAGTGGGGTCAGCGTCTGTGTGTCCTGTGGGCTGGCTGCTTAGGGCAGCACCCAGTGCTCTGTGGCTTTTGCAAACATTAAAGCCACATGCCTGACCCTTCTGTGTCTGCTTTACCCCCCAGTATTCCATGACATCTATAAGAGGACACACATCAAGATGAAGAAACAGCCCAGAGGTAACTGGAAAGCTCTGACTCTCTGTTGAACATGAAGCAGAGAAACCACCACAGTCCCACCCTCCCCCCTGGGGTTGTTCGCCTCTCCTTGAACTCATCCTGAGAGTGACAGATGGAAGGCCTGAATTAGGCTGAGGAAGGCAGGCTCCTGGGGAAGAAGCCAAGTCGGTCTGCACAGGCCCAGGCCTGTTCCAGGAGTGGCTGAGGCTGGCGGAGCAGGTGGTGGTGGTTGGGTTGGATGAGTGAACACATGGTTCCTCCTGGAGACTTCACCCAGCTGGACGGTGTTCCTTCCTGCCAGTCACGTGCTGTTCCTCTACAAGTGTCGTGGTGTTAGGCTTGTTATTTGGTGCTGGGGATTAAACCAGAGCCCCACACCTGTGAAGCACGCGCTGTCACGGAGCTCCCCCAGCCCCTCACCATTGAGTACTGTTGAACTTCTATGATCTCTATTCATTGAGGCACTGGGTGAGCAGAAATGGCCTTTCTTGTCTTGTGGACAGGCCACAGGCAGTGTTGGTTATGGGGACAGTCACACCCAGTGCACTCTTGGTGCAGAATTCTTAAACATTTGGATTTGCATTTTGCTTGCAGTTCTGTAGTAAGAACCTGTTTCATTTGACTGTAGTTTTTTAAATCTCAGGAGTTCAGGTCAGGAGCTGGGCGCAGTGGTGCACACCTGTAATCCCAGTGACACTCAGAAGGCTGAGATAGGAGGATTGCAAGTTCCAGGCCAGCCTCAGCAACTTAGTGAGGCCCTAAGCAACTGAGCTACTGCCTTGTGCCTTCCTCAGTGCTGTCAAGAGGAGGAGGAGGGCCACCTTCATCAGGGTGGCCAGAGGTGGCCTCTGAGCAGGGGCAGTGTGAGTGAGATCCTGAAGGAAGAGGAGCAGAGGGGCAGGTCTGGGAGAACGTTCCAGGCTGGTGCATGCCCCAGGTGCAGTGTGCCCTCGTGCACAGGCCATGTGAGCACAGTGCAGTAAGTGGGGTCAGGCACGGTGTGTGTGTGTGTGTGTGTGTGTGTGTGTGTGTTTGTGTGTGTGTGTGATAATGATATTGTGGGGGGAAGATCCTGCAGATGTCTTTGTTTAATTCAGAGAGCAATGGCCAGTGAGAGGTTGTGCCCTGGAGCCTTGATTTGCTGAGGATCAAACCCAGTGCCTCACACATGCCGGGCAAGCGCTCTGCTCTATAGTCCCAGCCCTGGCTTGTGTTTTTGAAGCTCTTCTGGAGGAGGAATTGCCGGTGGCCAAGAGCAGGGCACGTGGCTAGAGGGGAGGAGACCACCCCAGCACTGAAGGCCATCAGGGAGGTGAGAAAGCACTCCAGGAGCCACCAATTCAGGAGACGCTGCCACTTAGGCCAGAAGGTGTTCCCAGGAGAGGGAAGTGGTGTCGCTGCCAGGGCAGCTGAGTGGTCTAGGAGGGTGAGGACAGGCGTCTCCCTTGATGGTAAACAGGCATGGACACGGGAGCTGGCCTGGGCAGAGGGCCAAGAGTTTTCAGGCACTTAAGTTTTAATGTAAGTAATATCCTGGTTTCCCCCCCACTACGTTTAAGGTAGATGTTCTGTTTAATTTTTGTACATACCATTGAATAAATGTCGTCCTAGAAGTCACACCAGCTGGGGGTGGTGAAGCCAAAATGTCATTCCCTAAACCCAGAGCCACACGAAAGACAGCATGCTGGCAGGTGCTCAGTCCATTTCCTGTCTCCTAGGATACGGCCTGCGCTGCCACAGGGCCATCATTACCATCTGCCGGCTCATTGGCATCAAGGACATGTATGTCAAGGTCTCTGGGTCCGTCAACATGCTCAACCTCACCCGGGGCCTCTTCCATGGGCTCTCCCGCCAGGTAACCTTCCCTGGGGTTTGAGCAGGTCTGGCTGTGCTGCAGACCAAGGTGCTGAGGGTCTCCTAGGGGCTCCCACGGCCACCTGCTGCAGTGACCCCAGGGCTCTGCTGCCCAACCAGAGCTAATCTCGTTTCTCAACATCACCTCACCGAGTCGTTTTGAACCAAATCTCAGGTGCCATTTTATTTCATTCGTAAATATTTCAGTGTATTTCTAAAGGATCAGAATCAGAAACCACTTCTCAGGTTTCTGATTCTGATCCTTTAGAGGATCTAAAGGATCCATTTACTTCTATGGTAGAGCGCTTGCTAGGAACACTTAAGGCCCAGGTTTGATCCCCAGCTCTGGGGAAAAAAAATGTCATGGTACCCTTACCATTCCTAAATATCATGACTCAGTATTATCAAGTATCGAATCTGTTCATTCAAATCTATCCATTCGTCCGATTTAAAAACATTTTTTTTTTTTACACAGTTTGATTCAATCCCGTTGATTGATTCAATCCAGTTGAGAAGATGTCAGCACTTCTATAGTTTCTCCTGTGTCTTTTAAGTCTCTCTTGGTCTGTCCCTCTCTCTTCCCCCCTTGCTGCTGTTGTGTTGAAGAAGTCAGGTGTTTTGTCCCATAGTGTTTCCAGGGTTGAGCACCCATGGGGTCCTTGATGTCCTTTCCCCCCTGGACCTCCTGTGATTTGGTTGTTAGATCTCAGGGCTCCACCAGGTTCAGGCTTGGTGCTTGGCCCAGCAGGCACGTGCTTAGGGAGTTTGGAAGGCGAGGCCTGGTGTACCCCAGTTTGGGGTGGGAAGGTGGGCTGAGGCATCCCCCTGTGACAGCACTGTGGTTTAACCACCCAGAATCAGCTGGCACTGCTCTTTCCCCCAAGCTCTCTGGTGGGTACTGCACCCCCACCCCCACCCCACCCCTGTGGTGGTGCCTCTCACTCCTATAGCCACAGGGACCCTCGGAGACCTAACTGCTGTTCTCACTTTGGTCTTGCCCAGGAAACCCACCAACAGCTGGCCGACAAGAAGGGTCTCCATGTGGTGGAATTCCGGGAGGAATGTGGCCCCCTGCCCATCCTGGTCGCCTCCACCCGGGGGGCCTTGAGGAAGGATCCTGAGCCAGAAGAGGAGGTTCCCGACATCAGGCTGGACTGGGAAGAGGTGAAGGCTGCACAGGGAATGAAGCGCTCTATTTGGTCAGGTCTCAAGAGGGCCTCCACCTGACCTTCCTGCCACCTGGCTCCCCCACTGCAACACCATGCCTGCTGCCCTAGGCGCCTGGGACTCCCCCGTCACATCTTGCTGTGTCACCTCTTTTTTTCTTTTTGAGGTAATTTCAACCTTCTTTATTTACAAATAAATAATTCTAGTTTTGATTTATTGATCACGTGATCTGTGCCAGGCAGTGTGACAGGGACATTATGTACTGACCTCAGTTCAAGACTACTTTAAATACTCCATGAAACCAGCAAAAGCAAATGGAGCAGGGAGACAGGAAAAGACCCACCCAGGGGTAATGTGCACAGGGACATGAAGGGCTGTGGTGGCTGTGCCCGACACCCGCTCGGGCTGACCCATCCCTGGGAGGTGACCTCCTGCCCTGTCCCTCATAGCTGCACCCACCTCCAGCAGGGCCCAGGCTGCCCTGGTGGCAGGAAGTGCCTCATTGTTCCAAGTTGCACATCAAGTGCCAGCAGCAGGAACCTCTTGTCACACGCTTGACACCGCTTGTGTGGTGTCTGGAGAAATGTCTCTTCACCTCTTTTTGCCCATTTGAAAAATTGAGTTATTTGTGTTTTTATCATTGAGTTGTAAAGATGCTTTAGTATTGTGGACACAGACCCCTGTAAGGGGTGTGACCCACCATGTTCCTCCTCCGTTGGCAGATGATCATTTCCTGTTTCTTTGAATACTTTCTCTGCCCCCATCCTCCTCCAGTCCTCTGCCTACCCAGGTAGGCCCTTGTCACAGTCCCCCAGTTTATTGTCTTTAAGACAATAGAGTAGTTAAAGCACAATTAATGCCAACATTTTTTTTACACATGTAAATGTGCAATGTATGATAACAACACAGAGACCAGGCAGGAGTCCTGGAAATATGCTGTCATGTGGTTCTTGCAAGGGGTCATTTGAAGATGGACTGGTTAAGGTAAAGATGTGCACTTAAACCCTATTGTAAAGGAGTCACTAGCGTGACACAGAGCTGTAGCTATTAAGCCAGCAAAGAGAATGAGGTTCAATCTTAAAAATAACTCATTGTGCTTGTGCAGTGGCACACACCTATAATCCTAGCTGCTCAGGAAGCTGTGCAGGAGGTTCGCAAGTTCAAGGCCAGCCTCAGCAACTTAGCAGGACCCTGTCTCAGAAAGGGCTAGGCAAACATACAATGCTCTTGATTTGTTGATTATACATATCCTTTGATTAAAGTCTAAACATAACAAGTCTTTAGAGACATTTTGTATCAGAAAAAAAGAAACTGTGATCTTTTGCAAGTTGCTAGATAATGTAGAAATTTGGTACAAACAAAACAAAATGCAAAAAAAATGTGTATGTATTTATAGTGAATAGGATTGCCTGAGGCGCGTAATACTTGTTTATTTAATGTGTGCCCTTGCAGACAATTTTACATGTTTGTATGACAGAACATACATGTATGTGTGAGTGTGTGTGTGTGTGAGAGTGTGTGTGTGTGTGTGTGTGTGTGTGTGTATGTGTGTGTGTGTGTGTGAGAGAGAGAGAGAGAGAGAGAGAGTATGTGTGTGTCTTTTATATACAAAAGAGGCTGAAATGTCTATCCAGGCAGAATATGTGATTAGATCCAAGCCTGTGCAGGGAGTTGGGTGACCATTAACTACGCTGATCTGATGGGTCACAAGTCCCAATGTGTGTCACCCACACTTCAGTCAGCAACAGCAGCCAATCTCCCAACTGTAGCAGCATTAGTTAGTTTCCCTGCACACTCTGTGTTCCTGACATCACAGTGCTGTAAGTTGGTGGCCCTCGTTAAGCAAAGTCATATTTGCAAAACAGCATTATTTGTTTTTAAAGCTTTTAAAGAAACAATTTTCTTGGGGGAAAAAAAAAGGCTTGGGACCCAGCTCAGTGGTGGATTGCTTGCATCGATGTGGGAAGCTATGGGTTTTATCCCCAGCACCACAGAACAAACTCAAAAAACCCTCAATCCAAGAGAAGGCAGGAAAAGAGGAGAAGGGGAACAAGGAACAGGCGGCCCCAAAGAGAAGCCTGGGAAGTTCAAACCAGCCGTTCCTCAACCGCAGTAAGTGCAAGCCCTCTGAACACCTGTGCACATCCTGTCAGCGCACTGTGCTGTGTCCTGTTGAGCTTAACTATGTCCTCCTGGTGTTCCCCTTCAGGGTCTGTACACTTCTGGCAGCAGGCTGGTCCCGTCTCCAGCTTTGGTCATGGCGTCCACCCACCTCTCCTCACAGTTCTCAAGTATTTTAATGTTCTGCCATGCAGTGCGTGCTCCCTGAGGATGGTACATCTTGGAGAACTGTCCCATCATCATTCAGGTGGTGTCCCTCTATATGATTGGCAGTTTTCCTTGCACTTTGTTAATATAGTCTGAGCTTCATACAGTGACTACTGCTTTCCTTCACTAGAGTTGGCCCCGTGTTTCCCTCTTCAACACGTCACTCTTAATCTACGGTGGTCCCCTCCTACCCACGGTTCAGCTCGCCAAGGTTTCAGGTACTTGTGGTCAACTGCAGTCCCAAACTGTTAAGAGGAAAATTCCAGAAATAAAAAAATTTCCTAAGTTTTAAATTATATTTCATTGTGTGTAATGCTATGAAGTCTCGCACTGTCCCCCTGAGGTATGAATTGTCCCTTTGTCCAGTGTGTCAACACTGTATACGCTCCCTGCCTGTTACTCACTCTTGGTAGCCATCTTGGTTATCAGATGGACTGTTGCAGTATCAGTGCTGACACTCACATACCCCTGATTTTACTTAAAGCTTAAGGGGAGCGATGGTGGGAAGTTTATTGAATTATGTTAAAATTATTCTATTTTACTATTAGTTTCCATTGTCAATCTCCTCCTGTGCCTAATTTATAACAGTCATAAGAATGTAGATATAGGGGAAAACAGTGTATATAGGGCTCAGTGCCATCTGCAGCTCAGGCATCCACTGGGAGTCTCGGGATGTATCCCTGGGTGGGGGTACTACTGAATATTTTAAGTGGACTTCTAGACACCAAAGGTGTCTGATAATCTCTGATAATTGGTACGTTTAGGCCCCTGACGTATAATGTGATTATTGATCCAGTTGAAATAGCATCTACTGTGCTTGGTACCGTTCTGTGTAATTGCCCTGGTTCTTTGTGTCTGTTTTTGTCTGTCTCTTCTTTTCCTGCCTTTTGATTCCATCTACTCACATTTCTCAGCACACCTGTTATACTTCTTTTTAAAAACCTTTTTTAGTGGTTGCAGTGTATACTGACAACTAACCCAGGTCCACTTTCAGATGACACTGCTGGGTCGAGACTGGTGTCAGTACCTCACAGCAACAAAGCATTCCTGGTGCTTTTGCCACCCCGCGTCACACTGTCATCTGACATGCAGGTATACAGTTCTCATCGAGGACATTTGTTAATTTTGTTCTGAACAAACTTATCCAAGAAAAATTAAGTTGTTTTTCTTTTTTATGTCAGTCTCTTTCTGGCCGGGATCATGGTCCTTGTCTTTAAAGGACTTCTTTTAGCATTTCTTGCCAAGCAGCTTCCTGGTGACACAGTCCCTCCGTGGTGTGTCTGAGAGTCTCTATTTCTCTTCACTCTGAAGGCTGAGTTTTCAGGACATAGCTGTAGGTTGGGGGGCTTCCACCTCAACACTTCTAAGTGTTTTGCTCCATGCTCTTCCTTAAATACTTTCTGAGCAGTTGGATATATTGTGTCTCTGTTCCCAGAGGGCGGGCTTCTTCCTCTGGCCCCTTTAGGGTGTGTGTGTTTGATGGTGGTTCTGTTTTGGTGTTGGCTTGGCTTTCTCTTGGTGCTGCAGTTTGGATTCCTGGAGGCTGAGGCTGGATGGAGTTCTTTTGTTGTTTTTTCTGCTTGAAGTTCTCTGAGCCACTTTGATTTGGTACTAATTTTGGAAGTTCTCCTCTTCTCTTCCTTGGATTCCCATCTTGTCTACATGACACCTCTTATCTTCCCACAGTTCTTAGATGTTGGTTCTTTCTCTCCCTGTCTCCCTCCCCCTCAGCCTCTCTCCCTCTCCCTCTCCCTCTCCCCCTTTCCCTCTCCATCTCCCCCCTCCCTCTCCCTCTCCCTTCTCCTCCCCCACTCCTCTCCATGTCTCCCTTTCCCTCTCCCTGTCTCCCTCTCCCTTGTTGCTTCCTCCTTCTCTCCCTCTCTCTCTCTCTCCCTCTCCCTCTTTATCTCCCTCTCCCTCTCCATCTCCCTCTCCCTGTCTCCTTCTCCCTGTCTCCCTCATCTTCCTCTTCCTCTCCCTCTCCATCTTCTCCCTCTCCCTCTCCCTATCTTGCTTTGCTTTCCTGTTTTGGAAGCTGAGACATTCTTTGCTCAGTGGAGTCCAGTATGTTAATGAGCTTATCAAAGCTGTTTCTCATTTGTGTCCCAGCATTTTGTGTCTCCATCTCTTTCTGCCTTGTCCCCTCTGCTGGTGCCTGTTCTCTGTCTTTCCATGAGAGCCCTTGGCAGGTTAGTCGTGGTTGTTTGAGGGGTTCCTGGTCTGAGGGTCCCAGCATCCCTCCTGGTGGGAGTCTAGTGTCCGTGCTTGCTCCTCTCTCAGGCCTTTGCCTTTTAGTCTGCCTTGTAACTCTAGCACTGGGGAAGGGAGCTCCTGGAAATAGGCCTTGGGGAGTGTCCAGGAGTGGGAGGCAACCTTTCTGTGGCCCCTCCAGTGGGTCCCTGTCTCCTGAGCCTGCATCCTGGGCTGGGAATGTCCCCAGTGCTTCTCCCTGTTGCCCTCTTAGGTGGAACAGCAGGACTCAGGGTGCTGGAGCTGGGTGCCTGCCTTCCCCCAGGTGGCACAGGCTCTGGTGAATCCCAGTTGTTCAGACTCTGATAAAGCAGTTTCTCTAGAGGGCAGCCTTGTTAGTAACAGAATGCTCTGGCATATGTCAGAAAGGTCCAGAAACATGAGGAACCTGGAGACAGTCTCAGTGGAAACACTGAACTCCTGCAGGTGAAACCCACAAAGGTGGAGGGCCCCTGTGATCTGGCGGTGGTTCTGAGTTTTTCTTTTTCTTTTTTCTGTTTCTTTCTTTCTTTCTTTTTTCTTTTCTTTTTCTTTTCTTTTTTTTTTTTTTTTGTTTTTGTTGTTGCTGGGGGTTAAACTCAGGACTTTACTCTGCAGAACAAGCTCTGCCCACTGGGTTCCCTCCCTGGAGTTTTCAATATTCAACTTGCCTACTGAGCCTCCAGAAATCCATCAATTTCAACCTGCCTTTCCCAAGACTAGTATACACATTTTCATAGCAGCTTTGTTTATAGACAAGAACTGGAAACAGTGTAGATGTCTATCAGCAGGTGAGTGGATGCAGACTCCCCAGGCCCACCTTAAGAGACAGTTGATCACTCAAAAATAGGAAAGGGTAAGCTACTGACACTTAACATTGATGATGCTCAAAATAATTATGTTGAAAGAAGCCAGATTTAAAAAAAAAATAAAACATGCAGTATGATTCCGTTTATTGAAACTTCTAGAAAGTATATAGTAACAAAAAGCAGATCAGGGGTCACCTGGAGATGTGAGGAGGGATGGTGGAGGTGTGAAGGGATTTCAGAGAGGAAGGAGGAAACTTTTGGGGTAATAGACATGTTGTTTTTATTGATTGTGGTGCCCTCACAGCTGATGCATAGTATTGGAACTCAGCAGAGTGTGCTTGAAATGTGCAGGTTGCTGCCCTTCATTGAAACTGTTTTTTGAAATTAGCTACAACCAACAGGGGACAGAGAAGCCCCCAAGTGGTCTGTTCCTTTACTGAAGACTATGTTGTAGAAATTGATTGCAGAAGAAATCTCTTTCCTGTCCATGCAATGTTTTGAGCTTAGCAGTGCTTACCTGCTGCATGGCTAAATCGATCCTGCTTCAAATGCTGGGCGAGATCTTCAGGGGTGTAAGTACCACGTAGGCAACATGATGCTAAAGCGAGGTCTCTCTGCCCCCAGATGCAGGTCCCTTCCCTCATGCATTAATCCTTTGGGGATAAAGGGGAGAAGCCCTGCCTGGGGTTCCAAGGCCTTTGGAAAGAAAGTTGAGGGGTCCCGGGAGTAAAGAGGGTTGCAGATGTGCCAAGGGATGAGTAGGAGGTGCGCACTGGGAGGAGGACACTCCACACAGGCCTCCACTGTGCACCCAGTGTTCCACGAGGCTGGTTCAGAGCCAGGGCTGCAGGCCAGGAACATCTGGGCACATTGCAGGTTCAGGGGACTCTGCCGAGCCTAGAGAAGGGGATACTGGGGCTGAGCAGCATCTATCAGGGCAATCAGTCGCTCCCACCTGACAGATCCCTTTCCAGGGCAATCTTGGGGCCCTGCTGCAGGGACACCCAGTGAGGATGCTCGAGGAAACCTTTCTGTCCAGGAACGCAGTGGGACTGGTGAGGGCTGGGGTCCTAGGGCGAGCTGGCTGCAGCTTTTTACCTGAAGTCCCCCTGTCCCGCCCCTTGGTGATCCTCCTGGAGTCGGGCCCCAAGTGACTTCTCCCTTGGCCGTCTTTGGGAAGCACCAAGGAACTGTCTGGGGCCCTGTCCCTGAGGGCGACAGGGCTTTCAGTGTTTGCTGACTTGAGTCGTGGGGAGTTTGTAAGGAGGACTCCAGCCCTCCACCTCTACCCGCAGACGTCCAATGGATGGCTAAAGGCAGAATTAGAAGGGCAGCATCTCTGCCTCAATATATGGCCCATCCATCCCCTTTGCCTGAGTCACCTTGGATTTGTTACTGGACCCTGCTGGCTGCATCAGTGCCCACCAGCACAAGGAACAGGCAAAAAAAAAAAAAAAAAGAAAGAAAGAAAAAGGAAAAAATAAAGAACGTTGATCAAACTGGGGAGAAGCAGCCAGAAGGCTTGGAAGAAGCCCCTGACCCACAGAAGTGGTTACAGTTTATAGAAACAAAACCCAAGTGATCTACATACGTGAACTTTCTTGGCCTGAAGAAAAGCAAAAATGGGAAAAACACAGAAAATGCCTAGGCAGATGGCCTGTGCCCAGGCCTGAGGAAGGGCGGGACCCATCTTAGCTTTCCTGGCTCCTCAGGTGGGCTTGGGGGTTGCAGCAGAAGGAAGTTGCTGTTAATTCAGAATCCAGACCCCCGCCCCCATGCAGTCTGTTTCATGTCCCAGGAACAAGGTCTGATTGATGTGCATCTGAGAGCCAAAGCAGGTGGCACAGCTTTCCTGACAAGGCCCCACCTGGCCAATCCTGGGATGATGGACAGACCTCACCTGGTCAGGACCACCTGCTTTGGCAGCTGTGCAAAGCCCAAGCCCTTGCCCTCATTCCCCTTTCTATAAAAGCTCCAAGTCATTGTCACTCCCTGAAGACAGGTGAAGGATGTGGGTCCCCTTGCCTTCCCCTTGTGGCTGCACTGATAAAAGTTCCTTTCCTGCTGGGCATGGTGGTGCATGCCTGTAATCCCAGAGATTCTCGGGAGGCTCAGGCAGGAGGATCACTTGAGGTCAACCTTGGTGATTTAGTGAGACCCTCAGCAACGTAGTAAGACCCCTTCTCAAAACAAGAATAAAAAGGATTGGGGTGTGCTCAGTGGTAAGGCACCCGGGTTCAATTCCTAGTCCTTTACCTGGAGCTGAAGCTCCCTGCCTCCTTTTCTTTTCCGGGTTAAAGCTTCCCCTGTGCATTCAGTCTTATTGGACTTGGAGTTACCATTGACCCAACTCAGAAGTTCCCATCTCTGGTATCTCCACCTCCTCTTGGTACTGGGGATTGGACCAGGGGCTCTGCCACTGAGCTACATCCTCAGCCCTTTTAATTCTTTATCTTAAGACAGTGCCTCAATAAGTTGCTAAACCTGGCCTCAAACCCACAATCCTCCTGCCTCAGCCTCCTGAGTCACTCTATCACAGGTAGGTGCCACTGTGCTCGGCCTGTGGTTGCATTTGGATGCAGTCCAAGCTGCTGCAGGTTTGGGGAATGTTCTGTGGGCATCTATATAACAGTACCTGGACTGGGGTGCTTTCTAAAGGGGGCACCAGACCCTCTCGCTGTTTTTCTGTGGATATCTGCCTGGCCTGCAGTGGGTTGGTCACAGGACATTCAGGAGAGATCTAGGGCACTGGGCAGTGCCCTCCATTTAGCAGGTGACCTGGCAGGAAGAGCCCTTGCAGCAGGGAAGTGGGGTGGCACTCTGTAGGTGAAAGCACAGAGCTCTCTGATGACTAGTGACTAACACAATGTGAAGCAGAAACATCCCATGAACTTCATGTTCAAGTACAAAGTTGGCTAGGATGACTGGGTGGCATTGAAATCTCCTGAAGGTCCTTCTTGGATTCATACAAAAAGAGAGAGCGAGGGACTAAGGGGCAGGAAGGAAACACAACTTTTTCAAACACTAAGATCTGGAGTCCAGCTCCTGCCACGTAGTCAGTGAATGAATGGATAATAGTTGTTTTTACAGGACCATGTGACCTGGGGCTGCTCGGCTTCCTGTGGGCCCTCAGCATCCCTATGTATAAAGCAGGGGCACAGACCAAGGGTGCTGTCAGCTTTCTGTTGCTGTGACAAAGCATCTGAGAGAATCCCCTTAAAAGGAAACAGGGTTTCTTTTGGCTCATGGCTGCATAGGTCTCAGACCATGTCACCTTAGCCCTGTTGCTTTGGGCCTGTGGCAGCACAGTAGGACATCCTGGCAGCTGGAGCACATGACAGAGGAGGCTGCTCATCTCTGGGTAACTGGGAAGAGGGTGGGTAGGACTGGGCTGGGTCCCAATATCCCCCTCAAGGTCACACTTTTAATGATCTCATCCCTTCCATGAGGCCCCACCTACTAAAGTTTCCATTATGTCCCAAGGGCCACAGGCTGGTGACCAAGCCTTTAGCACATGGGCAATGGGGACATTTGACATCCAAACCACAATACCAAGTGATCATTAGCTGGGGGCTAACCTCTGGTCACCGGGCCAACCCCTCCCCACAGCCCAGGCCTGGGGAGATTGACTGCATTGTGCAGGACACCCACTGCAGGCAGCTGCCTCAGCCAACATGGAAGTCCTTAGCAGAGGCTCTTTTTTTGAGGGTGAGGGAGATACCGGTGTTTAGTCTCAGTGGTGCTTGACCACTGAGCCACATGCCCAGCCCAATTTTGTATTTTATTAGAGTCAGGGTCTCCCTGAGTTGCTTAGTGCCTTGCCATTGCTAAGGCTGATTTTGAAATTTTTGATCCTCCTGCCTCAGCCTCCTGAGGTGCAGGGAGTACAGGAGTGCACCACTGCGTTGGCCAAGGGGCTCCTTTTTGGCAGTGGGGTTTCCTTGGAGAGAAAGCTGACCCTGTCCTGGGGTCATCCCTGATTTTCCCACACAGCAGTGCTTTGTTACTTTTTCTTTTCTCTGGAGGGCAACTCAATTCATACTTAGTAAACATAGCCCCACAGGTTCTCTGATTAAGAATAGTGCAGAGCTGGGGGGCAGTGGTGCATGCCTGTAATCCCAGCAACTCTGGAGGCTGAGGCTGGAGGATGGCATGTTTGAAACCAACCTTAGCCATTTAGTGAGGCTCTAAGCAACTCAGTGAGACTCTGTCTGTAATGAAGTATTTTAAAAAGGGCTGGGGATGTGGCTCAGTGGTAAAGCACCCCTTGATTCAACCCCTGGTACCAAAAGAGAGAGAGAGAGAAGTGAAGAAATAAGGGAAAACAAAACTCAAGCTAAGATCTTAACCCTGCAAACGCAGCTGGTAGAGAAACGTGCTGACTTCAGGGCTATGGGGATTCACCTCACCAAGACTCAGCAAATGCTCTCCAATCCTGTCACCCTCAGGGCTGGGTGAGCTCCGCGGTAGAGCACTTGCCTAGCATGTGCAAGGCCCTGGGTTCAATGCCCAGTGCGGCAACAAAAAGAATTTCAAAACCCCATGTGATCCTCATGTCCAGGGAGAGCAGTCAGAGCAGCTGTCTGCCCCTGAGACTGGGCCTGGGAAGACTCACTGGGAGGATGCCAGGGGGCTCATCAAAGATCCGGGGAATTGCCACCAGTGCGGCCAAGGTCACTCCTAGATGGCAAAATGAAACTGTGAGCCATGTTTTCTGTGACTCTCAGGAATCCCTTCCACACCTCTGTCATTAAAACAGGGAAGAGTAATAATGTCACTCAGTCCCTTTATACTGCTGGGACGACAGTGGTCTTTAGAGGAGATCCCATGGCTGCCCTCGGTCACCCCCTGCTTCACATCCCCTTAGTGACCAGTGGTCTCTTCCCACCTGAATGCTGTCCAGACCCGACTCCTGGGGTGCAAGCCTTCCCCTCCACCCTCCACCAGTGCTCACCAGCTGCCCTGGGGCATGGGAGCCTGTGACCCAGGCTTGGGTAGGGTTTCCCCCTTAGCCAGAGCCATCCTGACAGCCCCAGCCTGGAAGTGGCTGCCTGGAACAGAGCAGGAGGTTGCTCCCTGTGGCCCCTCTGGTCCCTCTCTTCCTCCTGTTGAAGGAGCATGTGAGGAATGACTTGTCCTTAACCCTGTGCAGAAGCTTCCAAAGAAACCGCTTCAAAGCCCTGGAGCAGGGGAGGGGGTTGAAAGGTTTGGAGATGGAGCCATCTGAGAAGAAATGGCAGAACTTCAGAGATGAACAAGAGAGCAGGAGTTCCAAGCCTCTTTCGATGGAGTTTCTAGCAAAACAGGATGTTGGTTGCAGGAGCCAGATGCAAGCCAGGCTCAGATGACCCCATGGAGTACCATCAGGCGACCAATGGCCACTTCAAAACTGTATCGTAAAAGAGCTTCCAGTCCTGAAGCACAAACTATGCCAGGGGCCTCCAGGCTAAGTGACAGAAGCAGGCACACAATGACACATGGTCTGTGACCTCACTCATGGAGAGTATAATACAGTTGTACCATAGAAGTAGAAAACATTACTACCTGCCTTGCCTACCTGATCCTCACAGTGTCCCTAAGAAGCCAACACAACAAACCAGAAAGCACAGTGTCCCTGCTAGCAAGTGCAGGACCTAAGTCTTGAACCCAGACACAGAGACCAACCAAATTAAATGAAATATTTACTGGAATACTGGTAGAAATCTAGGAGAAGAGGCTGTGGCCTAGAAATGGGGAGGGTTGGCTTCAATCCTCAAAACCCAAAGCTGTCAAGATGGTTCAATTGACCATCCACATTAGAAACTACTCTCCAACGAAATATGCCCCAAACATTCTCAAAACAGAGGGACCGATTGGGAGGAAATGGCAACCCAGTAGAACAGGAGGCACGAGGAGAAACACAGATGAGCACTATGCATGGGAGGAGGTCACTGGAACACAGCTGGCAAGAACATGAACACAGGCTCAAATGATGTATTTCATTTATTTATTTTTTACAAAAATTAAGGATGTTGATAATATGTGCTGGAAGGGGATAGGAAGATAAGCTTTTTTCATACATTTTGGAGGCACATTTAACATTATCCATGAAACTTAAAAAATGCACGAATGCTATGCTCCCTACAACACAGAAATTCAGGTCTTGGGACGTGCCCTGGGAAGCTCCCAGAAGGAAGTTCATTTCAATGCTGTGTTAAATTATAAGACATGTACAATGCAATGGCCATTGGCAGGAAGTCTGTGGCCACAGTGAATAAGGAGGCACGTGCTGACTGCAAGTTCTTAGGACCTGTGGGTGGAAAGAAGACCCTGGACCACATGTCTCAGCTGTGGGACACAGACACAGCCCTGAACATAGGCTGGTCCAGCGGCACTGTGCATCTCTGCAGATCCACACAGTGTGGAAACCGCAGCCATCACTTGGCTTTAGGGACAGTAGCTGGGGTGATTTTCTTTTCTTAGAGATAGGGGACCACGGGTGACTCCCTCACAAACAGATGACCAGAGCCACCTCTGGGGAGACTCTGGGCCAGGAGGTGATGGGAGAAGAGGAATTTGATCATCTGTTTCCATTTTTCTGTGATTTGGTTCAAGTGGTAAAGTGGTGGTATTTATTAATTAATGGATCAAATAGGTTCATGATTGTTTTAGAGTACAATTAGGTGCCTTCAAACTTTAGGCTACATGGGCACATTTGACAACGGTTCCAGCCATTCTCTCATCCTTTGGGTCATTCCCCTCCTATGTCCTGTGAGACATTTTCTATGTGAGGCTTTAAGAAGAAGAAGAAGAGAATATTCTGTAAAGAAAACCTTATGATCTGTGAATTATAAAATTGAATGGGTTCATTCAGAAATCAGAAGTTCTATTGAAAGCTATTTGCATGAGGCAAATAAAACCTATTTTTAGGCATCCTGGTGAAGACAAGGTTTTATCTTCATGTCTCATGTCTGTGTTTTTCTTTTTATTTGTTAGAATGAAATTCATAGGTTGGCAGACCATTCTATCAGATGTGTACCTAGATGACATTTCAATTACCCACTTTTACATGGTAGACATTTTGTACATGAACACTGCCTGTCTGCAACTTTTTTTAAAACAGGACTGGGCTCAGGAGCCCAAATACCAATGTTAGCTGGAACATGTTCTCCAGTTTGGCCTATCTGTCAGTATTTCCTGAGGTCATCTGTTCAATGAGCTTCGTTACTCCTGCTCCCTCACCAGCTTTCATAGAAACCACATGCTGTCTATGAGTCAGAGACACCAATCTCACAACATAGCATTCTTTGAGTATCCAAAGTCCCACTTTTCACTTCGCCATGCCTGACATTGTCGGTAATATTTATCGGCAAATGTGAGATTTTCAAAGATCCAATTCTATGTGCTCCTTTCTCAAAAAGCCTTAGGCAGGGCTATAGCATACATAAATATGAAGTAAAGGCCTAGTTTTTAAAATGTCATCCATTGAATAATTGACACATGTCTGAGATATTTTTTATTTTGGAGGAGGTATTATTTCATAGGGAATTCCAACAGCTACATGATAGTGAAATGAGAAGTCTTGCATCTATTTTATTCTTTGTGATGATTTTTATGAGTAAGGATAAGATACTTCCTTGTTCCAATGAAGATGTTGCCCACTTCTGTGAATGGATGCACCGTGTCACCCACTACTTACATATCTGCATGTTGTGCTTGACATTAACATCATACTTGGCAGGTGGCAGAAAGTCAATACTGAAGTTAAGGTCTTGTGTTCTAGCAGCTGTGCTGCAGATCCTTGGTGTGCCACCTTCTGCAATCCATGCTGCTCTGTTCATGTTCCTATTGACTTCCTGGTGATGAGCATCATGGTCTCCTGGTCTTGAGAATGGCCAAGCATTTCTCTGTGAATGTGGAAGATGGGCATGTGGAAGGCTTCAGGGAGGAGGGATCATTGATCATGTACTCTAATCCATGTGCCTGTTTAATGACCTGTTTTTCTTCTTGGGTTTTAAGGGAGACACTGCCCTCAAACACTTCTGTGCAGCTGGGAATGCAGGCTTCTGCTTCACCTTGAAGGAAGCATTCATGAATCCTTTCCAGAAGACATGAGAAGAGAGAGTGAGCCTCTGGTATCATGCAGGTTCCTTGCATTGCCCATGGGCTAGAGGAGAGAAGAGTTTCTTCATGAGATTTGATCCCCTTTTTCCTGAAAAGTTCCACACGGAGGTGAGTCCCCAGCATGTTTAGACATCATTTCAGACATCTTTGTTGATGGAAATGAATCACACCCCCTGATGATGTGGAAGAGCTAAAGATGGGTTTGCTATGAATTTTCTATTTCATTTCTAAGGGCCTGAGTCAAGCCAGCCATTGTACTGTCAGCGCATGAGCTGCTGGTCAAATGTGAGGAAGTGGACTTGCTTTATGAAAAGACCACCCTGATTCAGTGAGCCAGAGGCAGGCTGCAGTCCCTGTTTTCCTGTAAAGGCAGATTGCTGTGGATAGCCTCTGGCCTCGTCATGCAGCCCTGCTCAGAGTAGGGGATTGAGGGTCCAGGCAGATCCCTAGTTCCTTTTGACCTTTATTGCCATTTGGCCGCCCCAGGATCCTTGGACTCTACCTAGTCTTCTGGCCTGGGTCAGGGGATGTGAGGTTTGGAATCCCCCTCTGTGGCAGGATCCCAGGGCCCCCAGCCACTTGAGGGCAGCACATCCTTCCCTAATTGTGTTAGAGGGGGAGGATTCTCCCACCCATCCTCATCCATGCTCATCCCACATTTTGTAGCTTGACACCTGAGGACCTTTATTCATTGACTTATGCTAAGATAAGTCAATCAGCAGTCTCCCAAGGGTTTACATTGTGGTAATTGACACCGAACATCCGTTTTGTAATTAAACCATTTTGGAGGACACAGTTGAGTGGCATTAAGCATGTTCATGTTGGTGTATAGGCGTCACCACCATGCATCTCCAGAACTCACGTGAACATACTCTTGCCATCAATGCTGAATTCTAGTGCCCTTGAGGCTCAGGAAAAAACATTGTATTTACTTTTTATGAACCTGATAATTGAGAATCTGAGATAAGTGAAATCCTACAAAATTTACCTTTCTCTGGACATGATCATTTTCAAGGGATGCAGTTCACCCCCACTCGTGGGCATATCAGGTCCACTGCTAACTCTGCGGGTGTTTCAATTGCACTCTCAGTGACAGTGGTGACTGTGTGCACATGAGCTGTGTGTCCAGCTCAGATCCCAGGATCTAGGGTCTTTGGTTCCACGCAGCCTATAGGTTGCCTGCTCCTCCAGGTCTCTGCAGGCCAGTGGCACGAAGGCCCTGGGCCTGGTGGTTTCTTTAGGTGAGTGCAATACGTGTCCACAGTGTCGTGGGACATGATGGACTATAAATAGAAGCAATGCCTGGATACTCCTGGGATCTCAGTGGGCTCAGCCTGTGTGCTGAGAATTGTTGTGACCTCCTAACTAATGGGCCCCCAGAATCCCAGAGAAAAGGGCAAGTCCAGAGCAGTGGAACCTCAGTGTCTCTGAAAGAACTTTTGGGGTGGGGGGCCGGGATACATTGATGTGATGACTCTGATGCAGAGTCACGTGCTTCCAATCTAGGTAGAGGTGCTCAGGAGCAGTCTGGGCTGGCACGTGGGTTCCCCACCTCCACACCTGTGGAACATCTTGGGGCTCTGAGAAGCACAGCAGCCTGACCACGTGAGGGCATCTGCTGTCTCTGCGTACAGTGAGCTGGGTTTTCTTCACGTCCCTCAACAATTCCACATAACACCAGCTCTGAACCCAGAGTCCTGGGCACTTAGTTGAGGCTCCATCAGCTCCCACCTCTCTCTACCTGACAGAGACCTCCTGGCTCCCTCTGCACTCATTACATTGAAGATGAAAACCTGGAGGGTGGGACTTCCTGTCATCCAGAAGTTCCCAAACACATTCCACTGTTCCTGGAACTCAAATGGTTGGGGTGGGCCACAAGCACCCTGGCATCCATGTGTGGGAACCATGGTAGTATAATCAAGAAACAGGAAGGAGAGGGGTTGGACTGATCAGTACAGATGGCAGGGCATAGTACAGAGTGGAATTGAGAGTTCTCACCTGGGGTGATTGTTGTGATGTGCACAAATGGTCTGCTGGTGCTGGGGTGCCCACATGGTTTCTGGGGTCTTGAAAGGCTACACATGCCCACAGAGTGTTCTCAGATGCACAGTGGGAGGCCCGTTCCAATATGTACATGTGGAAGAAGTAGGAGACCCCCTTAGTGTGGAGGTGCCATCTAGAAGGCAGCCTCACTTCTCTGAAAAACTTGATTGGAAAAAAAGGGTACGGACCTGTGCCCAAAGAGCCATATATGCTCCTGGAAGTTGGTGGTGGAAATAGTTCTCCATCCATTAATCACTCCCTCACTCACTAATGTCCTTGTGTCCTTGAGAAAGGCTTTCCCTTTCCTGGTTCTCCTGAATAGAAATCCTCTTGCCTCTTGGGTGAATAGGGTTATGGGTTGTGCAGAGGGTATTGGTCCACTGAGCATCTCAGAGACTGTCCTTTATGGAGCCTAATTATCCCAACTGGGGAATGAGGCCAGGGTCCTTACTGTGGTTAGTGTGAGGACACCATGGGTTCAGAGAGGGAAAGAAGGACAAGGGAAACTCAGATGTCCCTTCATGGCCCCTGGAGTTAGAGGACTTACCCCTTTGCACCTGGGATCAGGAGACCTCATTTCCTCGAGGACATGCACACTCAGACGTAAAACTTGAGTGTGGGTTCCTTTCTGGGGCCCAGGGCTGTTCTTAGCCACCAGGAATGACAGTGCTCTCCATGCTGAGTGGAGCTATTTTTGCCTGGAAAGAGCCCATGGTCACGCCTTGTCCAAAACATCCCACGCCAGGAGCTCCTATCCCTACATTCCTGTTCTGAAAGGAAGCCACTCAGAGACAAAGTGGGTCCAACCACCTCCTATGTGTTCACTCATCACTGTGTTCCAGCAGTCACCCCAGTGAACAGTCCTGATGGGATTAAATGTGGCTCAGAATGTCACCCTCATGAGCCCTACCCTGCTACAGCTGCAGTTCTGCAGTGGGAGAAACTCAAAACCACAAAACACATGCACATGAAAGAAAAGAGCAAGAGCCAGAGCCCAAACAGGCCAGGTGTGGCAAAGACAGCTGGAGTGCCTAGGTTGGGACTCAGAATTATATCAGTGGGGTGGCATTGCTGCTGACACCAGCATGATAACAGAGAGCCAGCCCTGCTCATTTTGGGGAGCAGTGTGTTGAAGAAGACAGCAGAAATTGAGAGGCAGAATTGAGTTTGGCCGTAGGAGGAGGTTGGGTAAAAGACCAGTGTGAGTTGGAGGGACTGGGCAGATAGAGAGAGGCCAGGGCATACCCCAAAGCCTGGAGACTGCACTTGATGTCCAGGGTTGTGAAACACCACCTCCCCTCTTACTCACAACTGAGAGCAAGGGGCATTGATAAGTTCAGTTTGTGTGCAGCTGCATCCAAGGTGGCTCGGCTAGGCACCTCTGTTTCCTTGACTCAGGAGGCTGGGACTCCAGGCTCCACTGAGGCTTGGCTGGGAGGATCAGAGTCTGAGTTCATGCCTGTGTTCCTGGTAGGATCCATGTTGGCTGAGCCTCAGTGTTTTTGTAATGAGAGGATGGGTGACCGTCATGTCTTTATCACAGGACACACTTGCTAAATGGATTTGTTTGCTCTGAGGAGGAAAGAGAGAGGGGGGAGTGGTGCTGGAGACAGGGATGCAGACAGGGGTCATGGACTTGGCATAACTCAGTCTTGGAGGTGATATCCCATCACCTGTACCCACTTCAATTCCCATGAATCCAGAGGCTGGGCCCCCTTGAGGTGAGGGGTGAACTGGTTCTGGGCAGCAGGATGCTGTGGTACCTCGGAGTCTCTGTGAGACCCCAACACTAGACACACTTGGCCCTTTTGAAATATTAGGAGAAGCCTTGGGAAGCTGTATGGCAGAGGGGAGCAGCCTCTGCATCTCAGTCACCTCCAACTTGCCATGGTATAGAGTGGGAACTGCAGCCATGATTGGACGGACATTGGCCACGTCCCTGTGTGGGACACAGGCCTGATTGAGTTAGGGTGTATTCTTTGTCTCTCCCCTTCTTGTGATTGTCGCATGTCTACATTTGTGCTTTAGCCAACTGTGAGTCCCATCCCTGGTTTCAGAGAGAATAGAGGGTGTTATGGGCCAATAGACACAATAAACCCTAGAGATTAGATGCTACCCTACTTTCCAGAAAAGACTGGGCACACCATGAGTTGCACAATGATGGGACCAGGATCCAAAAGCTGCTGTGAGGGAAGGACTGGTTGTGAATGCATTTTTGAAGGCTCCAAGCTGGAACTCTAGTGGCACCAAGCAGGGCAGATGCTGGTGGGGATGTTTGGGTAGTTGTTGGTGAACACATGCGCACCTGAGATGGGTAGGCATGCAGGAGAAATCAGCAGCCCATAGGGCTTTTGAAAGTGGTCTTATGTGAAAAGAGGCTCAGGTATGGGCACAGGAAATGACATCATTGCCTTGACAATGGATCAAACAGAACATGGAACCCTGGTATCCAGGCACCCACTTCACTGACCAAGCCATCCGAGCTCATTTGGATGGAGACACTGGAGTGAGAAGGATGTTCCCCTGTCCTTGCAAACAATGCCGAGCCTCAGGCTCCCAGGAATCTCAGGGGGGCCAACTAGGCCTTTTGTGGATACACTGGATGAGGATTCAACTTAGACGCCAGAGCCTCTGGCGCTTGTCGCAGAGGAGCTCAAGAGTAACAGTGAGTAGCACAGGGCAGGTGAGCCCAGCAGGCCCTCTAGTCTGATCCCTGATGAATGGCCCAGGACTCCTATTCTGACTCTGTGTGTGTGTGTGTGTGTGTGTGTGTGTGTGTGTGTGTGTGTGTGTGTTTGTACTGATAGGAACTGACCCATTGTGCTTTGACTCTAGTGTATTGGCACAAGTCATTTTTCTGTTTGTCACCATTTCCATTTTGAACCCACCATTCTTGGTCCCAACCCAGGGTGAAAATGATCAGAACACGGAGGAGCCCTTCAGGGTACAGAGCCTTGAACCTTACAGGCAGGACCAGCTTAGGAATGAGCTCCTGCCTGTCATTTGTGGGAGGAACCTACATTTCAGCAGCAACATGGGGTTAATCTCCTGGGATTCCATCCCCACCCAGCAGGTGCTGGATCTCTTGTTCCCAAGGTAAGCACCAGACCACCAAGCCCAAGTGTGTAGCCCCCTCATGCCTGGGTCTTGGGGCTGCCATGTACCTCTCAGGGACCCAAAGGTTTGTGATACCTAATAGATAGAGAACCACACTCATAGCGGAATGTCAGCCCCGAATGGGACAAGTCCTGGAGGTGCCTGCCACAGCCTTGCAAGGGGAGTAAACTTTCCCTCTCAGGCAGAGAAACCATCCTGACTCCAGCTGATCCACAGAGGTCCGTGGAGCAGTCCCCACACACTGGGCACCACAGCTCAATGGTGTGCACTGAGCTCATTCCCAGGTGGACTCAGTGAGGCCAGGTGGCCTTTCTGGTTGATGTTGGCTTTGTGAAGAAGGTAGATCTGTGCCAGAGGCGTCTCAAAACTCGGGCCTTGGGAAAAGCACTTTTGGATTAATAAAGACATGTTAGTATACATAGTGGGACAGAGCGTCCTAGCTGGGACATAGCTGGACAAGGGCTTTGGACATGGCAGCTCCCACCCCCAGAGATATGTGGGAATCAGCAGTTTGGGCTCATTCACTGATGAACATGGAGAAAGCACCCACTGTGTGAAGACACGTTTCCAGTCACGTTTCATAATTCAGTGAAAAATGGGGTGCAAATGACTGCCATTGTGTTCCTTTTCATGGGGGTCAGCCTAAAACCGCAGGTGCCATGAGTACATATCCTACATGTGACTGCATCTCTGACTCCATGAGGCATAACTGCACGTTGTCCTCTTCAGTGACTGTGGTGGACCCCTGGACCAACTTCAACATAGAATGGGCTTGGGGTCAAGAGGGTGGGCTCCTGTTTCCAGAATAGGGACCTGCAAGGTGATTTGACTTGGGAAGGCTGAGGAAAGATTGCTCTCCCCAATTCTGTGTTCTGCCTGCAGTGTAAGGTGTGGGGCTTCAACAGTAGGAGGGGTAAGGCGGGGAGTTGTAGGTAGTCATGGTCCACTGGGGAAGCCCCTGGGACAATGGATCCCTCCACACCACACCTCCCTGTCCTCCCCCAGGGACACAGATGTGACCTGCACTCATGGGAAAAGAGAGGTCCACCGCTACTCAGGGGGACTCAGTGAGAGCTCACAGAGAATGAGGTAGCATTGCAGCCCACGCCAGGGGTGGAGGTGTCTCTTGAGCCCTGAGAAGAGTGGGCAGGAGGACAGACACTCCCGGAAGGTGCATTCCAGGTTGGAGTGCACGTAGCCAAGAGGAAGAAGAGTGTCAGGCCTGCCCAGAGGAGGGGAGAGCTGGTCATACCATGGATCTAACGCTCCTTTATTGAAGGTTCTTTGCCTGTAGCGACCTGTCCTGTCCCTGCTTGTACAGCCACTGTGTCTTGTCTGAGGTGGACTGGTGTGTTCAGAACCAGGGATGGTTCAGAAGTGTAGGGTCAGAGGTTTTCTCTGGAGGCCAAGGCGAAGGCAAGGCCAGGGTTTTGCTGACTCCACACCTGCCTCCCCACAGTGCCTCACCTTCCTTCCTGGGGACCTGGATTAACTTCTACACCGAGGCTTCCCATCAGCCTCCAGGCTCTCTGAGTCTGCAGCAGCTGCTGCCATATATGTGGCTCTTGCTGGTTGGTTTGTACCTGGAGCATCAAGCATACCACCTCCTGGCCGCAACTGAAGATGGCATATCAAGCCAGGCAGCGACTGAGAGCCAGGCGGACCAGGGTGAGTACCTAAGGGTGTATGAGGAGAGGTCCGAGTGTTGTCCCACTGCAGGGAGTCTGTATGCCTGGTGTTGGGCTGGAAATTAGGATAAGCCTTTGTCCATTCAGGAAGTGACCCCAATCTGCAAAGAGGTCCTGTGTGGGCTAAGGGCCTGAGTTCTTCCTGGCAGCAGGGGTATTGTCTGTGTGAAGGTCAGGGCAAGGCAGTCATGTTGGCATCTTTTCTCCTCTAGCTACAAGCTCAGTTCCTGTTACGGCTCCTAAGCCAACCCCAGAGCCAGAGCCTTCTCCCTGGGAAGGGGCAGAGCCAGAGTCCAGAACATCAGGGGTCTCCACTGGGTACTCCCAACGGCCCCAGTACAACAGGCGGGTGAGAGGCAGGTGTCTCATTCACGTCTACCTGGAAAATGAAATGACAACACAGTATAAGAGCATCCTGGTGAGTCTTCGAGCAGGGGAATCTCCTGGGAGCCCACAGTGGGGAAGACCGAGTCCACAGCAAACACCTTGGACTAGGCCTGTCTTCTTGAACTGGAGTTTCTGGAAGGTCAGGAAGGAGAGCAGAAAGTGAGGAAGAGAGAGGCGGGAGAGCAGCAGCATGCCAGGTCTGGGTGCAAGTGGGCCTGCGTGTTTTGGGGTGTGCAGGTCAGAAGTGCAGGATTGAGTGCTGGGTTCAGAGGAGGTCAGAGAAATATCGAGGGTACAGGCCATCCTCTACTGATTTTGGTATTGAGGAGGAGTATATTGAACCGTGGAGGTTGAAGCAGAGGAGTTGGCAGTCAGTCATTTTCTTGTGTGTGGGAGGGGATATGTTGCTGGTTGAAGAGAAGGGAGCCATTGTAGAATGATTAGGGTGGGTAGGTGTGGGTCACAGGCAACTGGGGCCCTTGGAGGGCCCATTAGTGTCCTAGTTTGCATGTATGTGAATAGAGATTCAGCGGGTCTCTCTGCAGAATTTTCCTGGGTGTGGAGTATCCATCATGAGATTCTGGTGTCCACCTCTTGGGGAGCCATGTTGAACCACTGCACCTGCTGGGTCCAAACCTCCTGACACCCCAGCAAGCACTGACACTCTTGAGCCCAGCAACTTCCATGCCTATCATTAAAGAGTCCTAGTGTGTGTTGTTCCCTGGCTGTCAGGATCAAAGCACCTAGGGTTTGTGCCTGGTCCACACAAAAATGCAGCTGCATCCCAGACCAGAGCAGGGATATGGAAGTCCACTGGACCATTCCTCCCATCTTGATGGGACTAGAGTGTGTCTGTACAAAGCCTTTTGGTCCTTATTCCCTTGTCCCTGTAGGGCATAGCAGGTTGAAGCAAACTCTTGTACCAAGATTGGACTAGAGGCTCATAGGAAGACCCCACATGATCACATGAAGGCCTCAGGTAGCAGGGTAACAAGATGGTGCCCTTGTGTTGAGAGCTCTCTTGTCTCTGATTGTCCTTGAGCACTGTCCTCTGGGTAGCTACTCCCAAATTCCCTCTCTGATGAGCTTTCTCCAACCCTGCTCAGGTGACCTGCCAGGACAGCACTCCAGTCATCATCCGCAGGGCCTTAGATGCACACTTGCTCCAGCAGGAGGATCCAGAAAACTACGAACTTCTGCAAATTGTCTCGAACCATCAGAGTAAGTGGAACCATCAGAGGGTAGGGAGCAGTGAGTCACAGTGGGCTCACGATAACTGGGAGCCAAAACACAGTGTGCATTGACCCAATGCCCAGGAAGAGTATGGTGGGACTTGTGCACAAAACAAAGTGTAATGATGGGGCATAAATCTGCAGGTTCTTCATGTTCCCCAGGGGCTGTGGACCTGCCTTTCGTGTTCTTTCCTTGGCCTGAGGAGGCATTGCAAAGCTATTATCCACAAGGGGCCAAGAAGAGAGGCTTCTTTGTCTTGTGTCAAAGAAGACAGACAACCACAGGGTGCCTACTTTGGCAGCCTTTCCTGACCTAGACGAGTACATGAGAAAAGCAGTTCAATGAAGAATCATTTCTGGCTTCCAATCTTTCTATTCATTGCAAACTGAGTCCACTTAGGACCAGAGGCCATTTCTAGAGAGAAGTATGTGGTAGAATAGAACCCTTCACAGCTTGAAAACCCTTCTTGGAGAGAGAGAGAGAGAGAGAGAGAGAGAGAGAGAGAGAGAGAGAGAGAGAGAGAGAGAGAGAGAGAGAGAGAGAGAGAGAGAGGGAGGGAGGGAGGGAGGAAAGAAGAAGGAGGAGGAGGAGGACGAGGAGGAGGATTAGGAGGAGGAGGACGAGGAGGAAGAGAAGGAGGAGGAGAAAAATGAACATAAGTTGAAGGAGGAGACCATGAATAAGAAGGTCAAGATGACTATTAGAATAAGCATGAGGAGAAGATGAAGAAGAACAAGAACAAGGAGAAACACAAGCCGAACAAGAAGTATAACAATAAATTGATTAAAAATGTGAATGAGAATTATACTCATGGGGAGGAAATGCAGAAGTAGGGAACTCAAGAGAAATATATTGCTCTGGATGGCACAGCCCTGCTGTGAACATCCTCCACCCACGCTCAACACACCTCCAAACCACACCCCTCAAATTAGTGTAGCCCTGTATGAGTGAATGAATCCACTAGCAAGGTGGAGGCACCCACCATCAAGTGCTTTTCCCCAAACCCACCTGTGATCATTGCTGCAGTGGGGAGAAAACCTTCAACACATGAGTCTTTGGGGACCAATCCAGATACAAAGTCTAGCTGTTTCCCTTTGGTGGGTCCAACGTGAACTAAGAGGGTCTGGGGTACAAGGGGCTATTTCCTTGAAAGGTGTTCCTGTAGTGGACCTCCTGTGCATAGAGGGTCCTCAGGGAGGAATCAGTGGGGAGTCTTTGGTGGAACAGTAGCTGGATTCGGGGGCTCTCAGGTCTATGTCTGAGACCTGAGCTGGCAGAGGCTCTCAGTTGTGGGGGATGTTGGGGAGTATATTCCTTGAGTGTCACCTACCACGCCTCTGCCCCTGCCTCTCCAGAGCTGAGGATCCCTGCTGATGGGAAAGTATATTATGCCCTGGATGGAGGAGTGGATTATAACTTTCTTCTTCGGGAAACAGCTGCCAGCAAGTCGTTGAAGGTCAAGCCAAAGGAGGTAAACAGCCACCTTCTTCAGTCTTTACTCCTGGTGCCACTCCACATCCTCCAAGGGGACAAGAACCTCAGGTTCTGGATGGATGTTGTAGAATGCGCACAGAACCAACTGCCAGGCTGGGTGGGGTGCAGTTGCTGGGCTTTGCTGATGTTGTCATCCCCCACAGTTCTTGGAGCCTTCTGTGGCAGTGGCATCCAGGACCCCAGCAGCTGTGAGCAGCAGCTCTGCAGTGGCTGCAGGATCATTGCCCCAGGCCACCCAAAGCAATGAGTGCTGCATGAGAAAAGTCACCAGTAGCAGCTCCTCACTGCTTCACTCCAGCGAGCAGGTGGAAGACAGCCACTTTGTTCATGTCCTCCTAGAGGGACAGAGCCTGAGGGAGACAAAGTGCATCCTGGTAAGCCCGACAGCAGGGCTGCCTCCTGGGTGTCCACACAGTGGAAGGCAGGAGACACAGCCAACCCTGGGGCTATGGTGGGAAATAAAGAAGAGAGAGGTCTGTCTTAAGGGCTTGACCTGAGGAGGGAGAGCATCAGCATGCCCAGCTCCAGTGGTGAGTGGGCCTGTGTATTGTGGGTTTTGCAGGCCAGAAGTGCAGACGGAAGTGCTGTGGACAGATGAAGGCAGAGATATGTCCAGGGTGTAGGCTGCAGTGCCTAGAACTTGGTATTCTCAATGAGTGAGGTTGGAGCAGAGGAGGTGGCAGTGATTTGTCACATGTGTAGGAGGGGATGTGTTCCTGGTGGCAGGGAAGAGAACCTCCTTAGCATGACTAGGTGTAGGAATTTGGGGTCGGGATCACCTGGGGGGTCATGCCAAAGCTTCGGAATGTTAGCCTTTGCATGTATGTAAATACGGAGCTAAAGGGGTTCTTGGCAGAATTTCTATGGATGTGCAGTAGACACGCTAATGCTGCAGGTGTCCAGCTGCAGAGGAGACATGTTCAGTGACTGCCAGTGCTGAGTCAAGTACATCATTACAACCAGACCTGCACCGAGCTTCCAGAGCCCAGGGCCTCTCAAAGCTGTCATGAAGCACTCAAGTGCACACTCTTGTATCTGAGTCTGTTTTGTGTAGTGGCAGTCAGGACCAAAATTTTCAGTGCATCTGCCTCTTCCACCCACAAAGGCAGCCTGCATCCCAGAGCACACTTGGTGCGCAGATCCCTGGCCCATTGCTCTCATCTCAGTGTGATGAGAATGTGTCTGTGCACAGGCAGTTTGGTCCTTTGACCTGAGTGGAATGTGGCTCCCCAGGGGGAGGGGAGATGGCAGGTACAGGCAGATATTTGTACCAGGATTGTTCTAGTAGCACATTGCAAGAACCCAGGGGGTATATGGAGGACACACTTGGGTAGCAGGATAACAAGATTGTGCCCTTTTATATATAGCTAATATTTCTCCTGAATGTTTGACCACAGTCTTCTGGGTAGCTCCTCAAAAAGCCATTCTCTGATGACATTTGTCCCACCCTGATCCAGGTGACCTGTCAGGAGACGGTGACAAGCCTCATCCGCAGGGCCTTGGACCAAAATTTGTTGCAGCATGAGGATGTGGACAACTTTGAGCTGCTGAGTATGATGTCTGAGGATGAGAGTAAGTAGGACAATCAGACAGTGGGGAGACATGATCCACAGTGGGCTCAGGATAACTCACAGCCAAGAGAAAGTGGGCCTTGGCCCCGAAATACCAAAGTGTGGTGGGCCTGGCAGAGACTCTCAGGGGGTGTGGGTGTTTTGTGGTATAATCCTTGAGTGCCACCTAACAGTTCTCTCCACTTCGCTCTGCAGAAATCCAGGTCTCTGACCACTCACTCGTGTGTCTGTCCATGAATCAGGGAATAAAATATTTCATCGTGAGGAAACGCCCCCAGGTCAAGGCAAAGGAGGTAAACACCTACCTTATTCAAGCTGTACTTGTGCTGCCATTCCACTCCCACCTGGGGAAATAAGAAGCCTGAGCACCTGGATATATGTGCTAGAAGCCCATAGAGCCAACTGACAGGCTGGGGTGGCTTTCTGTTTCTGGGTTTGCTGATGTTCCATCCCCCACAGTTCTCAGAATCAACCTGCAAGTCCTCCAGGCCGCTTTCCCACAAGCAGGTGGGAGACACCTGCTTAATTCGTGTCCACTTAGAAACACAAAGTCCAAAGATGGCCAAGACTGTTTTGGTAAGCCTGGGAGCAGGGGTGTCCCCTGGTGCTTACACCTGGGTGGGGAGCAGACACTGGTCCAATACCATGGACTACTCATGACCTCTTGAATTTGGAGCTTCTGGATGATCAGGAGGACAGAAGGGAATCAAGAAGGGAGAGGTCAGTGTGAAGGGCTGGAGCTGAGATGAAGGAGAGCAGCAGCTTGTCCACTGCCATGTCTGAGGGAGTCTGTGTGTCAGGTGGCAGCATGCAGTCCAGAAGGGCAGGGGCAGGTATGGGTGACAGATGAGAATAGGATAGGACCTAGGTTGCAGATTCCCTTGTATGGGATGCTGACGTCTATGGAGGAGGACAGCAGTGTGAGGTTCTCCATGTTCCTTGAACAAGGAGCTGAGAGAGTCTCTCTGCAGAGTCGATATGGATGTGGAGCAAGCACACTAAATGTCCAGGTAACCCAATGACCACCCTTGCCGGATGAGATGCCCTCCTACATCCCAGCCAGCACTGAACCTCTGGAGGCCAGGAGCTCTCGTGGCTATGTTTCAGCACTCCTGTGTGTGGTCATGTTCCTGGGTCTGTTTTTGGCCCTGGCAATCCAGACCAAAGCCTCTAGGTTTTGTGACTAGGTCATTCCCAATGCCGCCTGCATCCTCGGGCAGACCTGGGATCTTGGAGGCTATTGTCCCATTCCTCTCAACTTGTGGGATGAGATTGCATCTGTATGCAGGTAGTTGAGTCCTTTCACTTCGAGAGGAGTGCAGCTCCACAAAGAGCAATGGCAAGCCCAGGAAGTCCTATGTACAAGGATTGGGCTAGTAGCCTATGGGAAGAGCCCACACAATGAGCAGGAGGTCAGCCTCAGGTAGTAGTGTCATGGATGTTGCCCTTGTATTTAGAGTGGAGGTGCCTCCAAAATGCCCCTGCCCACTGTCCTTGAGTAGTCACTTCAAGGCCCATTTCCTGAAGGCCTGTCTCCCATGCTGCTCCAGGTGACCTGCCAGGATAGGGCTCCTGTCGTCATCCGCAGTGCCCTCGACCTACACTTGCTTACTCAGGAGAAACCGGAGGATTATGAGCTGGGCCAAATCATCTCTCACCGTCAGAGTAAGTGAGACAATCAGATGGCAGAGAGCAAGGGTCAGGATGTCGACTCACGTCAACTCTTAGCACCAAAGAGTAGTCTCTGAGCCCCAAGAACACTCCAACAGGGTGTGTTGGGTTTGTGCACAAAGACAACTGCACTTCTACTGGTGGAAGGTCTTGAGGTCCAATAGTGTACCCCAGTGGATATCGCGGCTCCCCACCAGGTACCCTCCCCTGGACATGAACAGGCATACAAAGCTGACATCATTGAGGAGTGAGGAGGAAAGCCTCTTTCCAGGAGCAGTATGCTTTCATGGTCTGGGATAGGAGTGGTTTCAAAGGAACATGGGAATGCATGGGCTAAAGATGGAACTGGCATTTTGTGGACTGAAGCAGTACTATTGAAATCCTTCTGTGTGACCAGAAATCCACTTCCTGGGCAGAGCATTGCCAGGATTCTAGCAAGCAGTAACAGGATGAAATTGGGAAGAAAACACAGCCTGGGAGACAGCCTGAATCATTTGTTTTTGCATAAATTCCATGGTCTTCCGCACCTGAGTCCACTTGCCAAGGAGTGATCACAATAGCCAGGTTGTGATCCCTAACTAAAGTCAGATGAGGGCTTCCTGAGCACGTAGCCACAAAGCTCATCTGATAATAATGCCAGTGCTTTTTCATTGGTTGGTTGGTTGGTTTTTGTGAGCCAAACACCACAGCAGCCATTATCCCAGCCTATGTACACTGAAGACCACCATCCCAATGAGTTCTAGGATCACTTGTCTCCTATCTTAACCTACTGTTAGGTTAGTAGAGTCTATGGAAGAGGAAGTCTGTGTGGGGCCTTGGTAGCCTAAGAAATTCATAGCAGAGATCCCCACATCCAACCCAGAAGGGATGGAGAACAGGCTCTAGGTTAGAGGAGGGTGACAGGAAACAGGTGTTCAGAGGAAGGAGAAGCAGGCTGTTGTATTTTCCCACTCTGGGTCATGGTACCACTGGGCCATACACCATGTTGGAGGGAAGCAGTTTCTTTGCTGGTCTTTGGAACCATTGTTCTCAGTAGGGCAGTATTTGGAATGTGGCCTCCATTCTCAGAAGCCTGGTTCACATGGAGGCAGGCTTCACCAACACAGAAGCATGGGTCTAATGTGGTATCCGTGCTGGTCAGCCTGTCCTCACTGTGGCCATACTTGAGGAAAATAACTCAGAGGAGGAATCCTAGGCCTTTTCTCTGGGTTTCATAGCATTCTCTTTGGTTGTGCACTGAGGCTGTCCATAAAGCTCTAGTGTGTGGCAGTGGAGAGCTCCTCAGCCCTTGCCACACAGGCATAGACTGGGAGAGAGAGAACGAGGGTGGCAGAGAGGGAGAGACAGAAAGATGGAGAGGAGGAGGAGGACCTCTACTTGGAGAATGAGGATTCAGTGGATCCAACAGGAACAAGGTACTGTTGCCCAGGGCGCAATCCTGTTTAGGTCTTCCTCTAACCATGCTCAACCTTTCTTCCAGTCCCTCCCACCTCCCAGTAGTGTATTCATCTTGAATGAGAATTTCATGTTGACATTAGAGCACTCACCATCCAATGCTTCCCTCCAAACCCACCTATGAAGATGGCTCATGTGGGGACTGAATCTTCGGCACAGGAGCCTTTTGTGGGAGATTTCAGATGTAAATGTAGTGGTGTGCTTTGGCAGATGCAAGAGGACCTGAGATGTTCTGGAGTCCAAAGCCTTTGGTAGGAACAGACATTAGGTCTGTTGAAGTGCTCTGCTTAGTTTTTCCTCAGGGAGGACTGTGGAGGCTGTCTTGTTGGTATTGGTGCTGAATTGGAGAGCTCTCAGGTGTGTGGCTCTGGCCTTTTCTGGCACAGGCTCTCAGATGTTGGGGTGTCCTAGGGAGCACCTCCTGAGTGCCACCTTCTTTTTGTACACCCCTCTCTCCCCAGAGCTGAGGATTCCAGCGCAGGCCAACGTATTTTATGCCAAGAATCCTCACAAAAAATCCAACTTTGTGCTGAGGAAAAGGAGCCTCTCCCAAAAGAATGATGAATGGATCCAGCCTCAACCTCCCTCTCGTTCTGCAAAGAAGGCTCCAGCCCTCCTGAGGATGCTTGCAAAACCATTCTGCTGCTGTGTGCCTAGGCGGGGCTGAGGCAGCCCAGAAATATTTACATTGATTACTATTTGCTTCAAAGTTTGAATCTATAGTTTGCCATTGTCTTTGACCTTGTTTAGTAACACAGTTGTTACGCTATCCTGTATTTGTTGTTTCCATTAATATATTATTATTTTAAAATATATATGTTTTGTTACCTGATCTACTCTGATGATTTGAGTATACTAAATGTAGCAGTGTTTTCTAATGGACACATCCAAACCAACAGGAAGGAATGTTTCATTCTATCAGCAAGAACTTTGGTTTTTAGGAGTTTGGCAGATGGCATTATCTGAGTCAGTTTTCCAATGGGGGCAATGAAGTATCAGCTATCATGGTACAAACACAAACAAAGACACACAAACACACACAAGAGCACACACACTCACTGAGAGATAGATAGACAGCTGGAGTTGGTCTCTGCTGAAATACTTTGGAGACGTGGTTCTGATTTCTCCCATTTTGGAGTATTTTCAATTGCACAAGGTGTCTTGCAAATGAACCCATGTCTGAGGAACACATGCATGTGTACTTCACATGCCACTTTTCACATAGCAGGAAGGTCATGTCATGTAATATTTTTCATGCAGCTGTGTTTTGACTGTGAACCATCCCATGAGGTCAGCTGTGGAATTTTCCACTGGTAGCATCACAATGGGGATCCACTCTTTGGATTTGGGGATATTTCTGATTTTCTTGATTCAGATTGGAATGATATATATATATATATATATATATATATATATAGTTTTTGATGAAAATTCTGCATTTGATGGTAATGAATGCCATGCATCTAGGAATCTGTAGACTGCAGACAATGAATGGATGCCTACTGTTGCCTGGACTGGTCTGAAAAGTCCTGTAGCATCTGAGCAAGTGTGAGGGCTGTACAGGTCTTGCAAAAAGTCCAGGTCACATGACCCTGCACAAAGCTGAACTCCTAGTGGTCTCCACAACAGTGTAAGAGCCAAGGAGAAACACACTTTCACACAGAAGGTGGGAAGCTACCTTTTGAAGGTGATCATAGGTACGGGATCCTCTTGGTAGGACCCATTTTCTATTGGGCCAGAACTGTGCTCTGATGTGGTTGCTGAGAACTTGGAATTTTCTAACTGAAGCAGTTCGTGCAAGCTGCTTCCACTTGCAGGAACAAAGTGTGTTCTCGTTGAGCACTTTAGGCTGTCCCAGGTTGAACTAGAGTGTCAGAAGCACTTGTAATGATTGGCATTCACGGTTTCACATTGAAGCCTCTGTGCCATCTGTCAATCACTGATGGCTGCAAGTGGGGAATGGAAGCCATTTGCTGCAAGCAGTTTCAACTTGCAGGACTAACTTTGTTGTAAGTGGGCACATGGTGTTTTTCCTGTGTAAGCTAGAAGAAAGCAAAACTGTTTCTCACAGGTGACAGGCATGCTTTCACATTGAAGCTTTTGTGCCGTTGATCCAAAAGAGTTCACTCATGTGGGCACCTGCACTTCAAGTGTATATTGTAAACAAGTGTGACAAATGGATGTCAGTGAGACTTTGGAGAACGGACCTTCTCAGCTGGTCCTCTTTCCTCCTGCAAGTTGGTGATCTCTTTCTGTCACACTTTGTGTTTCATGCCTGAACTGTGCTCTGAATGTGCTTGATGAGAACAGTTTAGAAGTGCAGAAGTGAAGCTGTTTGCAGAAGCAGCTTCAAGTAGCACAAGCTAACTTGTTCTCAGTGAGCACATGGAGATTTTTCCCTGGTTGAAGCAGTGTGAATGAGAATGGCTTCTCAGAGCTGGTAGGCATGTTTGCATTTGGCAAACATTGCCATCTATCACCAAGAGTTCCTTGCATGCAGAAACCTTCTTTTTAAGTGTTTTCAGAAAGGTCTGATGAGTGGATTTCCATGGAATTTCGTGGAATTGATCTTTTCTGCAGTCCTCATTGGCTTCTTAAAATTGGTGATCCTGGGCGCAAGGACTCTCTTGCCAGCCAACATTGTATTTTGGGCCTGACCTCGGCTCTGAATGTGCTTGCTGAGAGTAGTTTGGGAGTGCAAAAGTAAAGCAGTCTCTCAGCAGCTTCAACATTCAGGAGCTCATTTTGTTCTCAGTTGAGCACATTGGGGTTTGTCACTACTTAAACTAGCGTGAAGAACCACCGCTTCTCAGAGGTGGCAGTTTCCCTCTGAACCATCTGTACAATTGGTCAATGCGAGTTCAATGCAGGCAGGCACTTGGATTTCAAGTGAATTCTGTGACAAACAATTGAGCAATGGATTTCAATCAACCTTGGGGAATTGCTCTTCCCAGTGGGCCCACAGTTCTCCTCCAGTTGCTGAACCTAGGTCCAAGGGCTCTCTTGCTAGCACTCTTTGCATATGGGCTGAAACTGTGCTCTGAGTGTGCTTCCTGAAAATATTTTGGAAGTGCAAAACAGAAGAATTTTGGCAAGCAGCTTTCATATTAGGAAATGACTTTTTTCTCATCATGCCCATTGAGCTTTGTACCTGGCTGGAGTAGCCTTAAATCCAATGGCTTCTGAGAGCTGGCAGGCCCAGTTTCCATTGGAAGCAACTGTGCTCTTGGTCAATGGCAAGTTGGTTACTGTCAGGTACCTGCAGTTTCAATGAGTTTTTAGAAGAAGGAGACCAAGGGGATAAGATGAAACTTGTGCAATTCATTTCCTAATCAATGTTGGTGATGCTAGACCAGAGTGGACTTTTGCAATGAAACTTTCTCATGTCTTTTGCAGGAAATGTGTTCTGAATGTGCATCCTGAGATGCATTTGTAGGGGGCAAACAGAAAAAGTTTGTGCACAAAGTAGATTTGTTCTCAGTGAACACGTGGCAGGTTTTCCTTGGTTGAACATGGAGGAAGCAGAACCTCTTGTCAGAGCTGATGGCACCATTTCACTTGGAACCATCTATGCACTCAATAAAGTAGAGGTCATTGCAGACAGGCTCATGCAACTTCAAGATAGTTTTCAGAATCCGTTTGAGGAATGGATTCCAAAGAATCTTTGAGGTATTGACCCACCCATCAGTCCTATCACTTCCTATCTGAGCAAGTGCTCCAAGGTACAAGGGCTCTCCTGCTAGCACACTTTGGATATTGAGCCTGAACTGTTCTCTGAATGTGCTCAATGAGAAGAGTGTGAAGTGCAGAAGAGAAGCAGGGTATACAAACAGCTTCAATTGCAGGATGTAAAAGTGTTTCTAGAGAGCATATTGGGGTTTGGGCTTGGTTGAACTAGTAGGAATTGGAATCCTTCTTAGAGCCAGCAGTTACGGGCTTTACTTAGAAGTTTCTGCGTCTTGTATAAAGCAGAGTTTGTTGCTCATGGGTACCTTCGTTTCCAGTGAGTTTTCAAAAAATTTGAGAAAAATATTTCAATGAAACTCTGGGCCATTAATCTTGTCAACCGTCCAATGTTCCACGTGAATATTGGTGATGTCCCAGGGGATCTCGGGGTAGCACAATTTGCACTTTGGGTGTAAACGTCGTCTGAACGTGCTGGCTGAGAAAAGCTTGGAAGTGCAGAACAGAAGCATTTTGTGCAGGCAGCTTCCAATTGAAGGAACGGTCTTGTTCTCTGTAAGCACATTGAGGTTTGTTTCTGGTGGAAGCTGCATGAAGTGGAACCACTTCTCAGAGCCGGCACTCTCAGTTTCTCTCTGAAGCATCTGTTCCATTGGAAATGTAGATTCCCTTCAATAAGGCCTCATCTAGGGAGCCTGCCCATGTGCCTCCCACTTGATTCAAACTTCTCCAGTGCACTTGTTGTCAAAGCAGGGACTCTGAGGAGAGAGGGGCTCTCCATTCTCCACACTGAAATCTCTCAGCAGGGAAGACTCCTCCATGCTTGGATGGCAGGGCTGTGATCACCTGGGAAGGTGGAAATAGGAGGCTTCCAGGGGGCTGGTGGTGTTCCTAGCCAGGGTGCTGGTGACTGCAGTGCTTTTAATCTATGGATCTCAAGGAGACTTATGCTGCAGATTTGTGTAATTCTGCATCTGTATGCACACAGTTCTTCATGTGGGGAAAAAGCATTGTTCTCAAAGTTTGCTTTATATTATACTCAACTGGTAATTTACAAACCCCAGTGTCCCATCTTAGCCCAGAGCCATTCCATAGCCCAGGGCCAGTGTGTGGTCCAGCGGTCAGTACTATGCACAGCTCCCAGGTGGCTCCTGTGTGTAGCTGAATTTGACAGCCAGTGTACTGTAGGATTTGCCCTTGAGGTTAGAATTCATTGACTTCCTCTTATGTCATTTGAGTAGTCAGGATGTCTCATTAACTATCTGTGAAATCTTCAAGTTAGCAATCTCTGGTCATTTCTACCCTCTGAGGCAACTGGTTCAACAGTTGGTCATGGTCATGGGTAGTCCTGGGCCACAATCAGGGAGAAGAAGACAATAATGTGGAATGGTGGTGTAGAGAGTAAGGGTGGGGCCAGAGCCCACACTGTGGTTAGGGTAGGGAAGGGATCTGAAGAGACTACCTTGAAAGCGACCTCTGGCTGCAGTTAACCAGGAATCAGGGCCTGGAATTGAAAGCCATGACAGGGCTTCTGACTAGAAAGGACACATCCTTCTGGGATGAGTTGGAGGTCCATCCAGGCAGAGGCAAACAGAGAGGATGCAGGAGAGCGGGGCATGGTCTAGATCACAGAGCAGCTCCGTCATCATATCTTAGAGAATGGATTTTTTTCTTCCAGTTGTTGGTAAATGCTAATTCATTCACGTGTTACATTCACATCCACCTCGTCCATTGGAAAGGCCGCTCAACCACCACAGGCAGTGATATCTTGGTGGATGTGTGCATTCTAAAAGGAGGTGAGGTTGGCGCCAATAGAGTGTGTGGGCACTCAGGCATTGGCAAGCTTGCTTTGGAGAGTGAATCCTCTAAATGTTATTGGGATGGCTTTTGAGAGCTCCTGTGGTTTGGCTAGACATAGAATTCTTCTACACAATTTAGCATTGTGTATATTTTAGAGAGCATGATCACTGAGGGGCAGCTTGCCGGTTTGAAGCTGTGAGCATTAACATCTATCAAGTTTCTCACCTGGAGTTGGCTACCTACAACTGGTGACAGTGTTTTGCTACTGCTGAGCAATACTGAACAAGTCTCTGGGCCAGTAATCCTTGGCTGAACTACATCACCAACAAAAAGACACTGAGTGAAGGTGAGGACCAGAAGAGCCCGGGAACCACCAGACAGCAGCCCTGAAGTCCTGAGCTCTGGCACATCATATGCCAACTCAACTGGGTATCAACCTTGCCTTCCTGGGCTCATTAGAACTGTGTGCTTCAACTTTCAGAAGCAAATGCAGAATGATAGAATCTTCTCTGAGGACACTTTTCTAAGTCTTGTTTGCAGCCCGTCTTCTAAGTCTTATTTGCAGCATGTCTTCACTGGAATGAGTAGTCATTTGGCATTCTGTTGTACTTAAAATTTCATGAGATTCTACCCCTACTTGGTAGGTTCTGTGAAAGTGACTTGGCCTGAATGCATTTTACATGCCAAAATATGGCTTGTCTTTTCTCCTAAACCTATCAGGGCAGTCAGAGCAGCCAAGGAGAACTAAAAACAGGCGTAAAATGGCCAGACTTGGATCACTGCACACCTTTCTAGAACCTTCTGTCATGCTCTGGCTTCCCTGAGGTTAAAGTGTGTGGACCCTGTGATTGAGATTTGTTAGCAAGTAGTTTTCTTGGGAGGTGATGCTAGAAAACTTCAGGTTAGAACAGGAAGTGATTAGGAAGTGGAAGACAGGGTATACCAGCCAGTTGTTGTCACTGAGTGACTAAGCACAGTCCTGATAAGGAGTGCTGGAGGTTCATGTAGATCATGCTACTAATAGAAGCCCTTTTACTGGGTGAGAGAGCTGGGGTGTTCTCCACCCACTCCTGCCAGCCATGGCAGGATTCTGCTGCTGGCCTTCACTGTAGGCAAATGGGCCATGGTGCTGGGGGCTGGAGGTCAGCTGGAGTGTGAACAAATGGCATAGTGCTGGACAATGTCATCCAGCTTTGAATCCCCAGACTGGGATCTTTAGCAGGGCAAGGTCAGAGACTGTGCTCAGTGCAGTGTCTACTTCTCAGCATAGTGCCAGGCACACAGCAGACCTTCATCAATACCCGTGGAATGCGCTGGCTCGCCCCAGCCCTGCTCCAGGCCTCTCAGCTGTGCCCTCTCTACGAGTCCTGTCTGTTCTACTATATTCAGCTCTTGCTTCTATGTTTTTCACTTTCCTGAATATTTTCCTCTCTCTCCACACTCCTGTGGTCACTCTGCCTTCTTCCCAGGTGGCTGTCTGGTGGGGCTGTGGCAGAGAGGTCTCATTACTACCAGAGATGGAGTTTTTAAACCAAATAAGACACGTGCTCTGCTGCTTAGGATTGTCTTCAGCATAATGTGAGGTAGAAAGTTTGAAATTAGGATTGTCCTCCCAATCTTTAGGCATGTAATCCCTGTGTGAAGACCAGGAAGTGCCCTGGGAAGAAAGGCAGGTGTGGGTTTGGAATCAGAGACCAGCATGAGAAGAACACTTTCACTGCTTACTAGACAATGACCTTGGGCATGTTCTGTAACCTCTTGGGGCCTCAGTGTTTCCATATCTGAAATGGGGATAATTGTATGCCTGACTTCAGGAGGGGAATAGAAAGAATCCTATAAATAGAGGAAGAATACACCTGGCATCTGTGAAGCACCCCACCCCCATCTTTAGTCTTTCCATGATTTTTTAAGCGTATGTTGATTGACTGTTGGTTACAGCATGCCTGTAGATCTACCTGAGGTCCTGTCTAATCCACACGGATGGAGAAGCTCACTTTTGCCCAGTTGCCACATTTGCAAGGACACCTTCTAATAGAATTGAATCTAGGAAGCTGGGGTCCCTTTGCAGAACATACAGGATCCACAGCAAAGTTCAAGCCCCTGAGACAGAGGGCTTCTGCTGGTGTCCTCATGTCATCATGGGCACTGCAATGCCTTTCTCCACCAATGTTCATTGAGAGCCTGGTCCAGGCCAGGCAGAGCTCCCTGCTGAGGATGTGGCAGAGAATGAAGCACATGCCTGGCTGGCTTGTAGGGGAACAGTCGGGGGCAAGACAGGCCAGTGATGGTGAAGACAAGACCAGTTAGTTGACTTGTCCAAAGGTCTTGGAGCCAAGCACTCTTCTAAGCACTTTATCATAAAAGCTTCCTCATCCCTCAATAGTTGCAAGAGGAACAGTGCTTTGGTTGTCCCCATTTTCCATAGATGACAACTGAGGCACTGAAAGATCAGGTCACTTGGCCAAGGTCATGGAGATAGCACAGGGGGAAGTGTTGGCTGCAAACCCTCCCAGGTGGCTACTGCTTTGGGCTCTTTATCACCCACGGCCTGCAACCTCTTGGTCATGCTGTGGCCCCTGTGACTGGTCTGTCACCAAATAGTGATTCACTGCAGGGCCTTTCCCGAGTCCTCTTCCACCTCAGAGTGCCTGTGTCTCACAGAGAGTTAACCAGTTTCCTGGGCCCCACTGGAGTTCCTGGTTTTGCCAATCTGGGGCAGGGTCTGAGAATGTGTGTTTGTAACAAGATCCCAGGTGACCATGAAGGTGATGGGTCTCAACACAGGTGACTTTCCCCCTCCCCTTGGGTCATTTGACAATGCCTGGAGACCTTTTGTGTTATCACAAGTCAGGGGTTCTGGTGCAAAACTCAGGTAGAGGCCATGGGTGCTGCTGAATGTCTACACTGCATGGGGAAGATCTCTGCAGACTAAGATGGATCTGGCCTAATGGGCCAAGGTCGCTAAGGTGAGGAACCCAGTGTGGAGTACAAGCACATGAACTTGGGTGTGTGAATGTATGGCCTTGGGGCTTGTTTCAAAGGTGGCTTCTGTCAGTGTAAAACTCCAGCACCTTTGAGTGGCAGCGATTCTGACAAGCTCTGAGCAGGGATGCTGGTGCTGCTGACCAAGCGAACCCACTTTGAGTAGCCAAAGTGAAGTGGAGTTCTTAGGACACCATGAACTTCTCAGAAACGCAAAGTAGACATCTCCTGCATTGGTTCAGAAGGAAAGAAACTCTGAATTGGAATAATCCTCTTTGGACTCACCTAGTTGCAAGTTTGCCCTTAAAGCAGCGCTGAGACAGCGGGGCCAGGTGGGGGACAGAGCTCCACTTCTCTCCTAAACGCAGGCAGAGGCCTGCTGAAAATGAGGAGGGAGCAGAGGTGGGTGAGAACTGCTTGCTTCAGTCCCCAAGCATCCAGTCAAGTCTATTGTCACCTGGAGTGGTGGCTTCTTTTCCAGGGCCCACGCTAGCACTGGGGTTTGCATCTGCCTGACTTTCAGTTCTGCGAATGGAAGGTGGGAACTGGCTGCTTGAGACATGGTTGCTCTCTTGGGAGAGGGTATGGGAGAAATGACAGGACGCCCAGCCCTCCAGAGCCCGCACCCCTCCCCCTGTGATAAATGGCAGCATTAACAAGGTTTGGTTGAGAGGGTCCCTCAGATTTGTGACTTCCCATATCCGCCAGCAGATGTCACTATGGCTGGCAGAACAGAAGGCCTTTCAAGAGTGAGCTGGGGGGAGCAGAGAGGGGAAAATATCATCAAATAGAAGGCAGAAGCCAAAAGTACCCTTGGCCCAGCAGGATATGGTCCATACTATCATTTTAGGAATGGGGGACATTATGCAATAAACCCACTATCAGATCGTGTCATTGAGGTCCAGCTTCTGAGATTTAGGCAGAAACTCTCCAATGAAACACAAAGTTTCGGGCTTCTCTCAACTGAGAAAGTCTCCAGGTTTTGGCTCCTGGCCTATATGTATCAGGAAACATTTTCTTGAAGGAAACAAACACGTTGCACTGAATAAACATATATTTGTTGTACCTTACCCAGAGACATCATATTGACGGGTTTTAAAAATTGATTCATTTTACAAATTCAGCAGCTTATTCTGAAGTTCCATTGCCCTCAAAATCCCTTATGACTGGCACATCAGCCAACAAGCAGAATTCTCTGAAGCCCCAGCAAGAAAAAAATAAAGTCAAATTCCTATTTGCTGACATTTGAGGAAAACAAGGGAGAAGCAAGGGGCCCCACTCACTGGTGACAAGGTCTGGTTGAACATCTTTTATCTAATGCTTACCAAGAATGGTAGCAGAAACAGCACTGGTTTCTCAAACAAGGCAAGAGAGAAGTTGACACAGATGAAGAAGTACGTGGCCATCCGCATGGCCCAGTGATTATGAAAATGGTAAAGTCTGGAGAGGAAAAACAGTAAAGGTGGTTATAACCACTGAGCAGGAGTTATATAACACTCAAACTTCTGTGCTAAGATGAACAGGGGCCGGGGCTGGGACGGCAGCTCAGTGGTAGAGCAGTACCCAGCATGCACCAGGTCCTGGGTTCCATCCCCAGCACTGCCAAATAAACAGGTAAATAAACAAATAAATAAATAAGACTCGTGATGGGTCACATGCCCTTTAGGTTCTCAGGAGCAGGGTGATATTACTTGAGCTCAAACTATAAAACAATAACAGAAAACATCAAGACGATGATCATATCTCAAAGCACACTTGGTGGACAGTCTCCAGCCAGCTTTAGCACCTTCTTCACGGAGTTGTTGTGACAGTAATAAGAGAACACTCTGAACCAGAGACTGACAAGGTGAACCCTCAGTTACAGTGACCTAATGCCATGTGGGCATAGCTGAGTCCAATGTGAAAATGTGCACAGCCCGTCTCAACGCGGTATACTCTGGACAGATGTGGCTGCCACACGCCAGATCTCTGCAGGGTGGAACAGTCCCCCACTGCTGCTTGGCCGTCTGGGCATATGAGGTGTTTGTTGCTTTTGGAGACCCTGACACCGAGCGCTGATGTAAGAGAGGGTTTTTCCTTACTCTAGCCAAGGGCTTGGTCTTAGTTGAAACTTTAGGGGGAGATAGAAAAGGCTGGATTCCCAGGAAAGGAGTGAATGTGTGGGTAGCATTAGGAGGTGACAGAAGGGAAAAAGAGAAGCCCTCCCTTGCACTCCAGGTGACGCTGTCTAGGAAGAAAGGTGGCCATGTGCGTCCAGCTTGGGCACTCCATCTCCTGGCCCTGGTGGTGTCCATTACCCCCGATCTGCTCTTAACTGACCGGATGCTCCCTGCACATGGGATACTGTGCTCTTAGAACTTAACCCAAACCACCAGGCTCAGGGTCTGGGCTGCAGCTCCGTGGAGGAGCGCTTGCCTAGCACAGGCTCATCTCTGGGTCGGCTCCCAGCACCGCAGAACAAAACACTCTTGGGTTTTACCCAAATTATGTGCCGTACCTAGACCCCTCTGAAAAGTTTCTGTAGAAAGAATGCCTCCAGGTTTGTCTCAACCTCTAGAACTTAAGGTGGACAAGTGGGACAGCTAGATGATTAAATTACCTGATAGCCTGAGGGGAAGTTTGGAATGGAACGTTCCTGTTGTACTGGGCATCAGAAACATAGGCAGCTCCAAGAGAAGGTTCTGGAAGGGAGAAAACGTCAGCACAGGAACTAAACTGCTTTTTCCTTGTTGGAATGCATCAGGCATGAAGGGGAGCCCTGCCCCTCCACCTCCAGCCCAGCTCCCTAGAGGTTGCCACCATCAGCAGAGCCATAGGTGCCTTTCTTGGTGGGTCCCCTGGGACCAAGGATCCTGCAGCAGAGCTGGCCACATGCACACTGCATTTTCTAGAACTCAAATACAGGTTCTCATTTGAGGAAGGAAAATAAGAAAGCACTGAACAGAATATGTACATGGCTTAAGTGGCATATTTACACATCAATAAAGGTTGCATCTGTCCAAATATACATATGAGTATATGCACACAAACCCAGGTATAGAAACCCCAAATTATATTTAAGCCACTTGGTGGGTGATTGAAGGGATTTTTTTTTAATATTTATTTTTTAGTTCTCGGTGGACACAACATCTTTGTTGGTATGTGGTGCTGAGGATCGAACCCGGGCCGCACGCATGCCAGGCGAGCGCGCTACCGCCTGAGCCACATCCCCAGCCCAATTGAAGGGATTTTTGAGGCGAAATCTGACAAGTGAATTATCCATGTCTTCCAAATCTACTTAAGGTAGATCTCTATACATACATGGAACTGAAAACCAGTCACAAGGCTTTCATGTAACTCATGGTGGACACATTTCAGCCAATATATTCTGGACTTTATCCCCCTGTCAGGACACAGAGTTGCATTCTTCTTAACAAGCAACTTATCATTCTGATAGTACTCATTTTTTTTTCTATTCAAACATAGTTGCATTACATATTCTTATGGAGGTGGGTACGACGGAACTCAGGGAGCTTAACCACTCAGCAACATCCCCAGTCCCCCCTCCCCCCACCCCCCACCCCCCGCCTTGAGACAGGGGCTTGCTAAGTTGCTGAGGCTGGCTTTGAACTTGCAATCCTCCTACCCCAGCCTCCAAGTGCTGGGATTACAGGCGTGTGCCAATGTGCTCAGCTCAACATTCTTTTGTATATTATACACACACACACACACACACACACACACACACAAGAATATCACACATGCACACATAAATATCTTGGGGCCCTATGAGTGTTTTTGTAGGATTAAAAAAGTGCATTACTTCTTGATGAAAGAAGACATAGATATCCCACAGGCTTCCAAATGGTATGGGAAAGAAGACTTGTGCAGGTAAGCATGTGCGCGCGCTCAAACACATACACACGTGCGTGCACATTCTCCTGCTTGTCACTAAGGGTGATGTGATTTTAAACAGTGTCTAATACCGACCAGCCAAAGGGGCTTCTAGAGACTTTGTTTGCCTTTCCTTAGGACCAGGACTGCTGCCTCCCTGTGTGATGATTCACATTCTGATTCTGCATCGATGAGATAAGAACATACACACACTGACCAGCTATTTAGCCCTTTCCATAGACTTCAGAAAGAAAAATAGTCTGATAAGCTAATTGACTGCCTGAGCTATCCACTGTAAACAGAAGCCATCTTCCTGCCTGTTTTGAATGGGTGTCTCTTACTGGTCAGGCAAGTTAATCTTAAAAATGCATCACGTATTCATAGGGTCAAAAGATTGCCAACTGTATGCAGATGGTCAATCATAGTTAAAAAGCTGTTTAAAATCATAGTTAAAAGCTGTTAAAAATTATCCAAACAGAAAAGAAATGCTTGAATTAAAAGTTGATGCAGAACCATATCCTTAGAGATGGATTCACTGCTGTAAGAATGGATCGCTTTGGGAGTCTCACGCATTCCAGGGCAGGAGGACACTTCACCAGGGCACATTACCAAAACCTAAGATGCACTATATATGTTTTTGACACATTATACATTTTTCTTTAACATATCTAATAAAATATTAATAGAAAACTATTAATATCAATTATTTTTCCATCAAGCATCTTTAATATTGAGCAATAAATAGTTTCCCAGTATACTCTTAGAATTCTGTTTTAGGTAAAAACATCTTGTATCAATAAGAGTTGATTTGTTTCTAGCTTTTTCAGTGCATGCACATCAACTTTAAGAAAATTCTTTACCTTATATAAATGTTAAAATAGATTCTACTGTCTTTTATGCCTAAAGAAGAAAAAGAAAAAAATAAATATATGTTTAAAAAAATAAAGTCCTATTAAACCTCAGAAAGGTCATACTGGGGCAGCAAAGCATTCTGACTTTTTAAAAAAGTATTTACAGCAATATCTTTTTAAAGTTGCTGCTGTTCCTGGTTTGAGAAGATGATGCAGGGTTTGGTGTAGAGTGTGTGCTCAGCGTGTACAAAGCCTGGATTTGATTGACACCCAGGAAAAGAAATTTAAAAAATGAAGCTGTTAACATCCTTATGACTGGACCCTGAGACAGGAGCCCTTTGACACTCACAAGCTTGAGGTAGACCATTCGCAGGCCCTCCAGAGGGAGGATGGGGAAAACCACTCCCACTACCCTGGGAGCCAGGCCAGGGGGTTATCTCCCTGAGACATCACCCAGACACAGACCTTAATGAGACCAGCACAGGTTTCCCTCCAGTGCCCCTGGCCATCGGGACACCCCTGGTTGTCAAGATCTGCTCAGGCTCTGTAACACCAAGCCTGCTCCAGACAGCCCACAGAAGTGCTCTCGAGGCTTTCCCTGCCTTAAGAGGAGGCACATTTCTGACATCTGTCTCCACTTGCAATCTCCTCTACTCTGCCTTCTGGGCCTACTTCCCTCCTTCCCGTTACTGTGCAACTTCTTTCTCCTGCCCATTCACTTGGGAAATGTTGTTCTCAGCAGATGAACTGTAGTAAGCACGCTTACTTGTACTAAAGCCATTTGTGTCTTCCCAGAAAACAAATTCTTTTCATCCAACCCAAGAATGTGACCTATCTTAGACACCCCATTCCAACACTTTATACTTTTCAAGTTCATATGGTGTATTGGTTGGCTTTCTGCCACTGTAAGACCTGAGGTTGCTCATTCATAAAGAGAAAAAGTTTATTTGGCTCAGAGTTTCCATATCCAGTTCACATTTGATTGACCCTGTTGCTTTAGACCTGTAGTGAGGCAGCACAGCATGGCAGGCAATGCATGGTAGAGCTACGCACTCACCTCAAGGCAGCTGGGAAGTAGAAAGAGAAAGCCAGGAAGGGACCAGGGTCCCAACATGCCCTTCAGAGGCACACCCTTAATGACCTAAGATCCCCCACTGGACCCCACCTCTTAAACATTCCACTACCTCCCAAGAGAGTCACAGGCTGAGGATGGAGCCTTTAATATATGGGACTTTGGGGAACATTCTAGATCCAAATGATAGCCTTTGGGAACCACTGTCAGTCTCTACATGAAAATGGCAACCACCAAATACAGATTTGGCACCTCCTACAGGCTGCACCAGCCCACAGAGGGCCCTGGTGGACACAGGGGTTCTCAGTCCCCACGGCAGGGGTCCACTCCCTGGAGAGCTCTCAAAGACCCTGGTGCCAAGAACACCCCACACCAGCCATGTTAGAACCCACAGGAGGCGGGACCTGAAGTCCGCTTTTTAAAGTTCAAATGTGACTTGACGGTCCAGTGACAGTGGGAAGCAGAGTCTACACTGGCCTTTCCCTGCAGCTTCCCTCCTGAGGTCGGTTCTCACTGCACCGTGAGGGATGCACCTCCCTGACTCCCTTGTCTCCTCTTCTCATAGCTGTGACGTTTCCTCTTCTCCTCGAGATTGAAAACTGGATTTTAAACAGTTGTGTTTCCTCCCTCCCCTCCTGACCCAACTTTGAAAGCCTTAGAAGGGAGGGGAAAGCACAGAAAGGAGGCACAGATGATTCCAGAGGTTCTCAGGGGAGAGCAAGGACGTTCCTTCCAAACGCCCAGCAGACACCCTCTTCCGTCTCCCCTGCCCTAGGAGTGGCCACCGCCAGCCCCAGATTCCGTCAGGCAGGCAGGCGACAGGAGCTGGGAATCTGAAGCTGCTGATGGAAGTGCTTTGAAAACACACCAACATGTCTTGATGATATAGATAAGAAAATCAGCAAAACTAGCCCTATCTCAAGGTCAAGAGAAGTCCCCACACGTCTTAACTTACATTCTTCCACTTGGGTTTTTCCTCCCAATGCCAACGCTCCTTCTGTCACTACAAACAGTCTTGCCCCCGTCTTGCCTGACTCCACTCCTGCCATAAACTCATCCTGCACGTGGATTAACAGCGCAGGCCCCTGTTTCCCAGGGCCCCCTGTGGGAAAGCTGCCAGTGACTTCTCTTCCCTTAGAGCTACTCTCCTTTGCCCAGATAACCAAGTGGGAAATCCTTGGCTTGGCCTTTAGGGGCCCCACAATCCCCTCTCTCCAATGTTCTCTCCCTGGCTTTCCCTCCAGGAACAACATTCTCTGGAAAAAACAGATGGGATTCCTTGTCCACTGCCCACCGCGGGCCCCACCTCCATGCCTGATCTCATGCTCAGGCGCTACCCTCGCACTGTCCTTCCTTGGACTCCATCTCACACTGCAGTCTCTCCAGGAGGACGAGCGATCCCACATTTCCACATGGAAAGACCACCCGGAGAAGCTGGGGCAGTGCCCGTACAGTGCGCCACAGGTGGAGGGCACCGGCCACTCTGGCAAGAAGGGTGAGTGAGTGAGTGACTGCAAACAGGCATTAGGACAAACACCTCGTGTCCCTCAGCATAGCCACTTGCAAACCAACAACCCACAGGCCAAGTGCAGTCTAAAGGTATGTTTTGTTTGGCCTATAGAATGTGTTTAGGATGTTGGCTACTAATTCAATTTTTTTCAAAACTGTAACTTACACAAAAATTTGAAATTATGATTTCTCTTTAAAAGATGGATAACATCTGGCAAGGTGGGGCTGTGTTATGGTTAGTTATTGCTGTTTGCCCCAATACTTCATCACCTGAACTTAATATTTTCCCGTGTTCTGTGAGTCAGCTGGGCAGTCCTTTTGGAGTCCACTTAGCTGATCCAGAAGGTCATGAGCACTGGGTGTTCTAGGAGGATCGTGCTCACATCTCTTGGCCATGTGCATCTAGAGCATCGAGAGAGCAAGCACCAACACTCATGGGCTTCGCACACCTCTGCTTGTGGACATCTGCTAATGTCCCATTGGCCAAAGCAAGTCCCATGGCCCACTTCAGGTTCAAGGGCTGGAGAAATGGACCCTAACTGTATGGAAAGGAATTGCAAAGTCACCTTGCAAAGGGGCAGCATTCAAGGATCAGAAGACTTGGTGAGCATTTTTGCAATCTATGATCAACCCCATGACACAGCTGGAGGTGGGTGACTGTGCTTTTCTTAGGGCAAGGGACATGCCCTCCTGATCATCACAAGCCCTGTCCCCTCTGTCACTGAATCATTCCCACCTAGCTGGCTGGTTTTATATTGCTCTTGAGGGCACTGCAGATTAAACCCACACTGCTCTCTGGTGAGCCCAGGGAGCCCTGGCCAGCCCTCTGCAGGCTTCTGGTAACTGCCATCTTCCCCTGACACGAACTTCTCTGCAAATGGCTATAAGGTAACACCAGGGACCCAAGAGCTTGAAGACAGAGTAATCACAGACCTGCATGAAAAAGTTGAAGAGTGAGAACATTCAAATAGAAGCACACAAAATATCAAGAGGTGACCACAGAGGACAGTTGACAAGAAACAGCATGGGGCACAGGCTCTCAGCCCTGGCTGCACCTCAGAATCCCCTAGCAGCCTTAAAGTTACTGGTGGCATGAGCCACATCCTGACCAGTAAAATCAGAATCTCAGGGGCAAAGCTGAACAAAGTACCTTCCTAAAAACTTCCCAAGGAATCTGACCAACAGTGAGGTTGGGAATCCGTAGCATTGGGATATTTCTATTTCAACTCTGAAAGTGAGGGATGCTGATGCATTTTTCAGGGACTATGCAGTTTCCTGTTCTGTGACCCAAAGCTAACTTACAAAAGATTAACCCAGTCAACTGGCCACCCACCTCCCCAGATCTAGATGTTCTGCCGCCTCAGAAAATATGGGGCTCTGCTGAGGACTGTCTTTTGGTACCAGGTGCATTACCCTTAGTGCCTGCTGCCTGGAGGAGGTCTCTGAAAGACCTGGAGTCGCAAAATCTATGGCTTCTGTAGACATGCATTAAACAAAATGGCTCACACTGGAGTCAGCCAGGACTCTGACTTATTTTCTGTTCTTCTTCTATTTGCTAAGTTGCTGAGGCTGGCTTTGAACTTGAGATCCTCCTGCCTCAGCCTCCCCGGCCACTGTGATTTCAGGCCAGTGCCACCATGCCCAGCTGTATTTCTTGATCTCTCAAAGTATTAGTCATCTGCATGCGTCTCTTATTTAGACAAAAAAAATATGAAACACACAGAGGGAGGGCATTGAGCATCTCTGGCTAAAATGATTTTCTCTCCACTGAAGTCTCTCATGATCACAATGAAGCCTGTCATTTTGTAGATGCTGGGACCAAGGGCAAGACTTGGAACCAAGTAACCATCTCCTCCTCCTATCATTTGCCTGCTCACTCATTCATTCACCCACTCACTCACAGAGAGGACTTAGTAGAATCCACCTGTTAGAAGGGGCCTGACTTCTGTGGGAGAACAGTAGGCCAGATGGGAGCCCAATGTTCCACCCCACACATAAGGGCCCTGTGGACTCTCTCCAGCAGGCTACTAGCCCACTGGGAAGCAAGGGAGCAGGGGATGCCATTCAGCCCAGAGTTGAATGACAGGGCCAGCCCAGGAAAGATGGGAAGCAGGACTAAAACACTCTGACCTCCTACACACTTGCATGGCCTGAAGGAAATGACCAGCGTCACTGTGTGCCAGACACTGGGCTGGACCCAACCTGCGTGGTCATCCCACAAGGTGACTGCGATTTACCAATCCCACCTTACAGAGGCTCAAGGAGGAGACCAGCCCATGATCTGGAAACTGCTCCATCAGAACAGGGGTTCTTGCCTCTCTCTCCACCCTCTGTTTCTTATCCCTCCAAAGGACACAGACTAAGAGCAGCTGCTTGGAAGCTCCAAGTCATCCAGAGGAGCCTGTCTGTCACAGCAAACACACAGAGCCCACCCTGGAGCTGGGTCCCGCAGGCCCAGGAAGAGCCAGGGCTGCAAACCCCATCCTGCGCTGGGACCCTTGGTTGTTTTCCTGCAGGTACAGAGCGCATAGCGCTGCTCCGGAGCCAGGCCAGCAAGACCTGAAATCAGGTCTCCATGCAATCCAGCTCAGTCCCAGCGGATGGGAGGTCTCTCCTGTGGCACAGGCTTGACAGCTCCAAGTGACCCCCAACTCGCAGGGCTGCCCTCCAGCCCACGGTTTGCTTTCCGGCTTCGCAGTTCTCCAGAGCAGCCTGTGCTCTCAGGGCGCAGAGGACAGAGAAAGCGCCCCGAGCAGAGGGGCTCCTGCCCCACGTCCCCACAGGGGCCCTCGTTCGCAGCAGCCGGTGCTGGCTTTTAGCCGGTTCGTTTTCTCTGGGGAGGCGTCTGGCGCGGGGAGGGCGACCAGACGCGCTGCGATCCGGGCGCCCTCGAGCACCGGGGACGGCGTCCCTTACCCTTTGGGCGAGAGGCTCATCGCGGGGCTCCAGATGTAAGTGACTCACCCAGGCGGCTGGGCGGTTCCGGGGCATCACGGCTGCGGCGCACCAGAAAGGGATGCTACAGAGCCAGCAGACTCTGCCCCCAGCAGGCTGGCAGAAGGCCCCGGTTGCGCTGGGCTGTCTAGGTGACACAGCGGATCGGCCCGGGGGCGAAGGACCTAAATGGAAATTACTTTCCATTTAGTTTTGCTGTGACTCTAAAACTTCCCTACAAAATTAAAAAAAAATGGTGATGACAATGAAGAGACCATCAGGGTGACAAGGTAGAGTGTGCTGATGGAATGAGTGGGCTTCTTGTCTAGTATGAGATAACTGTCTTTATGTGGATTTGTCTCTGTGTCTTCTATTCTGTACCATTGCCCTACATGTCTATTTTGGTGCTAATACCATGCCAATTTTTGTTACTATAGCTTTGTAGTATAGTTTAAGGCCCGGTATTGTGTTGTCTCCTACTTCACTCTTCTTGCTAAGGATTGCTTTGGCTATTCTGGGTCTTTTATTTTTTTAAATGAATGTCATGATTGCCTTTTCTATTTCTATAAGGAATGATGGGATTTTAATTGGAATCACATTGAATCTGAATAGCACTTTGGGTAGTATGGCCATTTTGACAATATTAATTTTGCCTTTCAAAGAGCATGGAGATTGTTCCATCTTCTAAGGTGTTCTTCAATTTCTTTCTTTAGTGTTCTGTAGTTTTCATTGTACAGGTCTTTCACCTCTTTTGTTGATTCCCAAGTTTTTTTTTTTTTTTTTTTGAGGTTATTGTGAATGGAGTAGTTTTTCTAATTTCTTTTTCAGAAGATTCATCACTGATGTATAGAAATGCATTTGATTTATGGGTATTGATTTTATATTCTGCTACTTTGCTGAATTCATTTATTAATTCTAGAAGTTTTCTGGTGGAGTTTCTTGGATCCTCTATAGAATCATGTTGTCAGCAAATAATGATAGTTTCAGTTCTTCTTTTCCTATTTCCTATTTTCATATTCCTTTAATTTCTTTCATCTGTCTAATTGCTCTGGCTAGAATTTAAGGACAATGTTGAATAGGAGTGGTGAAAGAGGGCATCCCTGTATTGTTCCAGTTTTTAGAGGGAGTGCTTCCAATTTTTATTATAATTCTTGGAATTGAGTAGATTAGTTCCTCTGCTTTATTTGCAAAATTATTTTAGTTTGGGTTAGTTAGCTGCTCAGCACATGCTGAGTGTGTGTGTACACACACACACACAGAGAGAGAGAGAGAGAGAGAAGAAAAAGTAGTTTGGGTTATTCTAATTCCTTTGCCTTTTAAAATAAAATTTACAAAAACAATCTTGACAGGCCTTTGATAGAATTGTGTGAAACCTGTGTGTCAGTTTGGAGGAGAATTGCCATCTGAACTATTTTGAATATTCCAATCATGAACATGATATGTCTCTCCATTTATTTAAGTCTTTTTTAGTTTTTCACATCAACATTGAAAACTTTTCTCCATATCAATCCTGATATATTTTGTTGGATTTGCATTCATGCATTTCACTGTTTTTTTGAGTGATTGTAGTTTTAATTTCTATGTGTAAATCTTCATTGCTAATCTATGGAAATATGATTAATTTTTGTTTATCTTATGTCTTTCGAACTTACTTGGAATATCAAGAATTGTTTTTGTTCTTGTTTTATTCCATGGGATTTTCTACATACGCTATTATATCATCTGTAAATTGAGGGAATTTTACTCCTTCCTTTCTAATCTGTATTTTTTTATTCTTTTGCATTCCTTAATACAGTGACTAGAATTTCTAGTATTCTGTTGAATAAGAGTGGTGAGAGTGGAAATCCTTGCCTATTCTTGTTCTTAGTGGGGAAGAATTCAGTCTCTTACTATGTTGCTAAAATCATAGCTGTAGACTTTTTGTGGATGGTCTTTCTTAAGTTCACATAAACTCTTTGCTCTTTTTAATTGAAGAGAGACTTTGTTTTATTTTAATCATGTATGAGTGTTAGGTTTTATAAATACTTTTTCTGTGTCAACTGAAAAGATGTGGTTTTTCTTCTTTAGTTTATTGACATGGTGGATTGCACTAGTTGATTTTTAAATGTTGAACCACCCTTGCATACCTGGAAAAAATCCTACTTGGTCATAATTTTTATACATTATTAGATTTGGATTACTAATATTTTATTGATTTTTTTGCACCTAAGTTCGTAAAAACACTTATGCAAGTTATTTTTGTTTGGGTTGGGGCTGTATCTCAGTGGTAGAGAATTTGCCTAGCACATACAAGACTCTGTGTTCAATCTCCAGCATTGTAAACAAACAAACAAAATATAAATTATCTTTGTCTGGTTTTGCCATCAGGGTAATTCTAGCCTCATAAAATAAGTTGGAAAGTTTTCTTTCCTCTTCTATGTATTGAAATAGTGTGTGTAAAGTTTGTGTTAATTCCTCTGTAAATGTTTGGTAGCATTCTCTAGTGAAACCATCTGGGTCTGAAGACTTAATTTTTGAGGGCTTTTAAAGTATATAATTGAAGTATATTAATGAATAAATTATATTAATACATAATTTTTATTATATGAAATGTAGCCTTACATTTATACAGCTTCATATTTTCAAAATAGTTTTTTAAAAAATTTTCCCAGAGGAAGGATGTCAGAGCAGACCATGCTTCACCCTCCTGTCCCACCCCCACCCCCACATGGCCTTTTTCCTTTCCATCTCTTTGATGATTTCAAAGTTAGGAATTGGGAGGTCAGGAAGCCTCCTTGTGGGTGCCCCAGGTGTTTCCTCATAGGGCTGACTGTGGCTAGTACGTGTGAGATGAAGGTGTATCACCAGTGTCCTACATTAGAGAAGAGGCAAGGGAATCAGATGGGGTGTCCCCAGAAGCCCCCTGGCCCCATTTCTTTGTGGTAAGAGGGCTTGATAACAAACAGCAGGTACCAATATGGAGATAGGCACAGAGGGCCCCAGCTGTCCCCTCACTCCACTGTGCTATTGATGTTATCACTGTGATTATAACAGCAAAGAGAGGCAGGTGTTGGGCATTAAAATAGGAACATGTAAAATGGAGGAGAGAGGATTTCAGTAGAGGGTCAAGATCACTCTGGGGTTACCTGCAAGGTTACGCTTTGGGGTACCCAAAGTCCTTATGAGAGTAGATTCAGCTTCACAGGCTTCTTTCATTCTGAGCAAACCATTCTGGGTGTACCGCACACATCTATGTGAGCAGATACTTATGTCCCAGATTGGCTCATGGCCTTGCAATTGCTCTGGGGTGGAGTCTCTAGGCTGGCTTAGCACCTCTTATGACTGGACTCACTTCATAGCTGACCCGAGCCTGCACTCCCCACCTGGAAGCTGATGGCCCATTTTGCACTGTTAGAGGTCATGAAGGGATGTGCTTTTATACCAAATGTTGGCATGAGCAGGAGAGGAATATGACAAGAAGCTGGCAAGCGCCTGCATGGGTTTGCCACAAAGGAGTGGGAGGCTCAGGTTAATTCAAGTTGCTTAAGGTGACATAGCACATGACTGCTTCAAAGCCTGGAATAAGGGCCTGTCATAAGCAATGTCCTTCAGGGTTAATGTCCAGAATATATAAGGAATTCAAATAGCAAAACAAACAAAACACCCAAATAATCTGATTGAAAAAATGGATAATAGATCTAAATAGACATTTATTTTTAAAAAGACACACAAATGGCTAACAAGTATATGAAAAATGTTCAATATCATTAATCATAAGGTAAATGCAAATCAAAACCACAATGATTTAACACCTCACCCCAGTAAGAGTGACTTATCAGGGCTGGGTTGTAGCTCAATGGCAGAATGCTTGCCTAGCATGTTTAAGATTCTGGGTTTAATTTCCAGGACAGACCAAAAACAAATGTCTATTATCAAAGAGATTAAAGATAACAAGTACTGACAAGTATGGGAATATTTGCACACTATTATTAGGAATATAAATTAATATAGTGACTATTGAAAACCGTGTGGAGCTTTCTCAAAAAATTAAAAAATAAGACTACCATATGATCCAGCAATCATACTACTGGGTATATATCCAAAGGAAATGAAATCAGTATGTTGAAGAGATATCTACATCCCTGTGTTCATTGCAGCACTATTCACAATAGACAAGAGATGGAAATAACCTAAATGATTAATTTATAAAAAGACAAAACTGTGTTACATGTACAGTGGAATACTGTTTGTCCATAAAAAGGATGAAATTATTTCATTTGCAACATCGTGGATGTAACTGGAGGAATTTACTTTAAATGAAACCAGGCAGAATCAGAGATATTACATGATCTCATTCAGATGTGGGATCCCAAAACGTGGATCTCATAGAGATTTAGAACAGAGTGGTGATTACCAGAGCATGGGGGGAGGAGGAGAGAGGGAGGGAAGAGGAAACAGTTTGGCCAACAGGTACTAAATTATATTCAGATTTGAGAAATTCTGATATTTTGAATGGCAGCTATTATGAAGACAACAACCATAAGTGTAGGGGAGGATGTGGGGGAAAAGGCACACTCATACATTGCTGGTGGGACTGCAAATTGGTGCAGCCAATATGGAAAGCAATATGGAGATTCCTTGGAAATCTGGGAATGGAACCACCATTTGACCCAGCTATCTCTCTCCTCGGGCTATACCCAAAGGACTTAAAAACAGCATACTACAGGGACACAGCCACATCAATGTTTATAGCAGCACAATTCATAATAGCTAAACTGTGGAGCCAACCTAGATGTCCTTCAGTGGATGAATGGATATAAAAAAATGTGGCATATATACTCAATGGAATTTTACTCAGCAATATGAGAGAATAAAATTATGGTATTTGCAGGTAAATGGATGGTGTTGGAGAAGATGATACTAAGTGAAATTAGCCAATTCCCCCCCAAAAAATGCTGAATGTTTTCTCTGATATAAGGAGGTTGACTCATAATGGGGTAGGGAGGAGGAGCATGGGAGGAATAGATGAATTCTAGATAGGAAAGAGGGGTGAAAAGGAAAGGAAGAGGGCAGGGGATTAGCAAGGATGGTGGAATATGATGGACATCATTAATCAAAGTACATGTATGAAGACACAAATTGGGTGTCAATATACTTTATATACAAACAGAGATATGAAAAATTGTGATATATATGTGTAATAAGAATTGTACTATATAAAGACATGAATTGGTGTGAAAAAAATTCTGATATTGCACAGTAGAGTGAGTATAGATAATGTATTAGATATTTCTAAAAGGTTGGAAGAAAGGACTTTGGATGTTTTTTCCCCACAAAGCAATAATACATGTTTGAGGAGATAGATACTGATTTGAACATTACACAATATGTGTGTGTATCAAAGCACCATGTGGTAGGTGTACCATAAATATGTACAATTTTTATATGTTTGTTAAAATAAGTACATACATATTATGCCTATATAATAGGGTTTGGTTTTCTCATTTGTATAGTGGATGAACCAATGGTCCTTAGTCCCAGTAGGGTAATGAGGATTAAAGGAACAATCTAGCACATAGCTTAATAGAATATAAGATCTTGCTTAAGATTACCCATTATTATTGTTAATATACCTTTTTATCACAAAGGCAGAATTATAACTATGGTAGCCAAAACTTAGCATTAACACAAGTATGATAAAATTGGAGTTGTCATCATTCATAAACCTGTGTGGCCTTTCACTGGACGCTACCAGTCTGAAGCTGTGGCATTCCCCCATGTCAGCCACCCCTCAGCCTTCCTCTCTGCCTTCACTCAGATGGAGTGGCCAGTCTGCCTGCCCCTCAGAACCTCTCTGTGAACTCAACCAACATGAAGCATCTCTTGACATGGAGCCCAGTGATCCTGGCTGGAGAAACAGTACACTGTTCTGTTGAGTATCAGGGGTGAGTGATTGGTTTTTGTTTGAATAATTTTTCCTCCCTCAGACAGTAATTAGTTTCTGGAGACACAGCCCCTTCCTTCTTGGCTCAAGGAGGCCTTGTGAGCCCAGGGATGGATTATCTCCAATGATCTGCCCCCTCTGTGTGAGTGGGCATTGAAAGAGTCAAGGAAGCAAGGAACTGCCCTTTGGTTTTGACAGTGAACTCTCTAGAAACATGAATGTGTAGACATACATTTTGTTGTGGCTTCTTTTCAACAGTGAGTCAGCTGTCCAAAGAGTTTGACCCTGACTTGAGATGGACAAATCATTGGAGATCCAGATCCTTTGGGAGGAGAGAGAGATCTCAGTTTTCTTGACTATATATAGTCTTGTACTTAGAAGCCAAAACAAATATTCACCCTAAAGATCAGCTGGCCCTGGGGCCTACCAGGCTCTAGTCTTCTCCAGGAATTTGCAACTGTTGAGTAGTGACAGCAGCAGAGAAAGTGCTCAATGTATTTCATTGGCAGTAAATACAAACTGATCACATTATTTAGAAGTGTGTAAGTATTGTAGGCTCAAGACACAGCTGACAACATTTCTGGATATAGGGAACTTAATATATGAAGGAGGAGATGGGCAGAAAATATACTAGGTCCATTCTTTTTCAATATGGTATCCTTTAGCTACAGGGAGTTATTTAAGTTTAAATTAAACTTAAATATCTGCTTCCCAGTCACACAGGTCACATTTTGGATGCTCCAGGGCCATATGTGGCTAGTGGCTGCCATATTGAGCACTACCAGTACTGAACATTTTCATCAATTCAGAAAGTTCTACTGGGTAGCAATGCTTGAGGCAATTTCAGAGAGTGATTTGTGCTAGAACAACTGTAAGGCTGAGGCAAAAGGGCTGACTCTGCAGCTGCTTTGTAATAGGTGGTTGGAAAGGCCTCTCTGAGGTGGTGATCCTTACATCAGATCTGCAAGGAACCATCCCTGTGAACAGCAGGGACAGATCATTTGAGAGAGTGAACAGCTGGTCAAAGGTCCTTTGGAATTAAGAGATCAGCATTCTGGGAAAAATGACCAGGAGGTCAGTGTGGCAAGAATATCTCTCTTCTGAGCAGGGTGAGAGAGAAGGCCAGAATCTTATAGCAATGGGGATGAGTTTGGATTCCATTCTAAGTGCTGTAAAAAGCCATGGAAGACAGAAATGTCATGGTGTGCTGAGGGTGGTGAATGGCTTGAAGAACAGCAAGAGTGGAGGCTGGGAGACCTCAGCAAGGCAGGATATGAGGGTGGCTGAGATAAGGGTGCTGACTGTGGACATGGAGAGAAATACACAGATTGGGGTTCATGCCTAGGTTTCCCTTGGCTGGTGACAAAAGGAGTGAATAATGGATGGTTGGTGAGGGAAGAGAGTGGAGGAGCTGGGGGTGGGGAGCAAATGCTGACTATGAAGAGTGGGAGAATGGAGACAGTTCCCATCACCTTTGCGCCTGGGTCAAGGGGTTGGTGTGACACTGCATCTTCTTTTCTTTGGCCAGAGAGTACGAGAGCCTGTACATAAGCTGGATCTGGATCCCCACCAGCTGGTGCACAGTCATTGAAGAACCCAAGTGTGACGTCACGGATGACATCACTGCCACAGTCCCTTACAAACTCCGCGTCAGGGCCACATTGGGCTCCCAGACTTCTGCCTGGAGCACCCTAAAGCACCCCTTTAATCAAAACTCAAG